>NC_084789.1:8179242-8350985 GCF_028858725.1 Colius striatus
ATAAGCTCCCAGGTCCTGCCAGGAACTTGCTCCAATATGGGCTTCCCACAGAGTCATAGCCTCCTTCAGGCATCCAACCACTCTGATGTGTTTCCTCCATGGGCTGCGAATGGATGTCTGCTCCCCAGTGTCCTCCATGAACTGCAGGGGCACAGCTGCCTCACCATGGACTGCACCACAGGTCACAGGGGAGTCTTTCTTTCAGGGCCTAAGCACCTTCCTCCCCCTCCTCCACTGACCTTGGTGTCTGCAGAGATGTTTTCACATTCTCACTCCCTGTTGCTGCTGCAGTTTAGCAACTGTGCAGTAACTTCTTCCCCTTCTCAAATACATTATTCACAGAGGTGTTACCTCAGACACTAATTGGAGAGGCCTTGGTCAGTTGTGGGATCCATCTTAGAATTGACTTGCATTAGCCCTATCAGCTACAGGGAAGTGTGGGAGAGTATTGGGCTACAGGCAGCTTTAACCTTGAGACACAGCTCTTCCCTTGAAACACACAAACAGCTCTGAGAAAGAAGTGATAAGACAGAAGATCTAAAGCATAAAACCAGGATGTGAGCATACCAAAGAAGCAGCAAGAGTGGCGCGTGAACAATATAGAGTTACAAATCACTATGTCAGCATAGGCATGCGCTTTGAGATTGTTCCCCAATTAACATAAAATAAACTGTGCATGATCAGGGGATAAGGATATATTAAGGGGAAACTTTGGCAATAAAGTATTTGCTGCACCATGAACTGAACTCATCTCTATGAGTGATTCTTGGTCGATACAACATCTGGTGACCCTGACATGAATATTGGCAAGTCAGAACTTTTAGAAGAAAAAAAAAAGAAGAAAGAGAAAAAAAAAGAATAAATAAGAAGGAAAAAAAAAGAGGGTTCAGTCTGATGATACCCCTCTGACTGTGGTAAAATTCCTACAGAGTCATTATCACTTGGCAACTTATAAAGGAGTCCATACTACGGCTTAAAAGTGAACACTCGCAGCCACTGCCGCGACGCGTTAACAACCCCCATGTCGCCCTTGCCTCCTTCTATTCCTGGGGCAAAAGGCCTGCCTGATAAAAGTGTAAAAGTGTAAAACCTTTTAACAATTCCTGATTCTTGAGGTACCTGAATGGTTTGGGAAATTTCCTCCTCTGCCCCTGGAATACAATATTGATTTACAGTTACCACCCTGATAGGCACGGTCAGCACAACCAGATCCCACTTTGGGAATCCACACAGGACAGTTATAGATCAAATGACAAATGCTGCCTGGGAAGTCCTGAAGAAAAAAGAGGAAAACAAAAAGTGACCATTTAAAGTTTCAAACATGTGTCCTGTCAGCACACCAGTACTCCAAATACAGTCCTTAATTGGTGCAATTAACATCATAGCAGTAGATGGCATAGCATTTCCTATTGTTAAGGCAACCTAGTCCCTCCAATATACCTGCTGTAAATGGGCTCTGAGGCCCCTTCTCATTGATGCTTTTCTGCAGCTCTTTAAAAACCACATACAGCAGGGACTCATGTTGCAGCTGTTGGTAGGGTTTTAGAATCACTGGAAATGCCACAGGGTCCCCATTATTTAATGCTTCACTAAAACATGTCTGTAAAACAGACCCTTTTCCCTGGACGTCTACCAGGGATGCATCAGGACAGGGGGTTTCAGGGGTTGGGAGAGGGGGGGGGGGGGGGGGGGGGGGGATCGCTCCACCACAAACGTGCACACCTTGCTTGACTTATATGACAATCCTAAGATTTAAACTCTAATTACAAACAAACAGATAACAGTCTCATGGTTAATCCACTGATTTACACTACACAGAGGCAGATAACAGTCATGGTTAGACCACTGATTTACATTACACAGAGGCAGACAGCCGTCAAAATTCCTTGTCTTAATTTCTTTCGGATTTCTGCAAAAGCAACATCAATATTTCTCACAGTTTGTATCTGTGAGATGTAACTCTACTCACTGATTTAAACTCTAATTGCAAACTGTGAGAAATGTCATTAACTGTTGAAAATGAGGGAGATCATTGTAATTATGGGCTATTGTTTGTTGGAAATCCAGGGGACAGCATCATGGGGACAAACTATGGATAAATGTAACTAACAGGGAGGCTCCACAAACTACACAGTTTAATGCTTGTCAGATAGAACCTATGAACTTGGAGCAGATGTAAATGGAAGGGATTCAGGATTGTAGTGTAGAAATCAAAGAGGGGACTGAGCCAAAGGATAGCAACTCCTACTAAATTACCTAAAATAAAACCATGAGACCCACCAAATGACACAAAGATTGTAACTATAACTGAAGTAAATAATTTAACGTAAACATTTGAGACTGAAGCAAGATATGGAGATGCAAATGCCTGGATTGAATGGATTTAAATATACAGTGTAAAGCCTGAATCATAGTAATTGCTATGCATGTGCCTCAGGAAGACCTACTGCACAAGCGGTTCCCTTTCCTTTAGGATAAAGAACTACAGGGAACGAGATGTATGACTGCCCTATACCAAGAAAAGACTGCATGGGGAAAAGAGAGCTGCGAGTCTCTCTCACTGTTATTCTCTGCTCTGCAGAGCAAAGACATCAAAGTACCTCCTATTTTCTCTACAGTGGCCGGTAACCACACAGATTGTCTCTCACGACAGGGTGGAGGAGCTACTGAGTATCTCGGAGACCTGGAAATGTGCACTGAGTCACTGAACGTGACTGAGGATAAAGCAGGAAATTACTCTGGCTGTGAGTATCCCCAGGGCAGATCTATAGTGGTATTGTGGAGGAAAAATCCTGAGGCCTGTGCTCCCTCCAGATTGGAAAGGCACATATGCCCTTGTTCAATTGGCTATTCCATTTACCCTGGCATTTGAAAGAGAATCATGTATTTCGGGGAAAAGAATGAAAAGAAATCTGGGGGTGTCATTCGATGACAGGATCTATATTGATTCAATTGGTACCTGATGAACATAAAGCACGAAATCAAATAGCAGCAGGGTTTGAATCCTCTCTGTTTTGGTGGGTAACAATAAATAAGAATGTGGATTGGATAAACTATATTTATTACAATCAGCAGTGGTTTATAAATTACACCAGAGATGCAATCAGAGGAATCACAGAACAACTAGATGCCACTAGCAGAATGGCATGGGAGAATAGAATAGTTCTAGATATTGACTTGCGGAATCAAACTCTATAACTCAAAGAGTTATAAAGAAGGTATGTTTATTCGGCGCCGGGCGCACAGGGATCACTCCACCACAAACGTGCGCACCCGACTCGGCAACTTGCTTGACTTATATTTGTTACAAAGTTACAAAATCATATGATGAGATTATCCGCCTAGACAAAGACACAACCTGTCCCCGATTTTCACATGTAAATTAGGTCTTTCCTTCCTTTCATTTTCATGATGTCTCCTGGTGATGGCCGGTGATGGTCTTTGGGGCCTTGGGAGATGAAGGCTGATAAGTCCTGAGGCTTTCTCACCCCTGATCTTCAGATATCGCTTGGCCCCTCGCAGAACCGGTTTCTGCCCTCAAGGAAGTTGGAGGACCCCGGGGGTATTGTGTGCGGAGATAAGCATGACCTTTTACAGCTTGTGTGAATTTTGTCCTGTCTGAAAAATAAGCTTTATACTATTGCGATAAGTTAGTATAAGGTTTATTAGCACATGTTAGTATAAAGCTCTACATCAATCCCCCCTTTTTCTATAAAATTAGTAAATTCTTTTACTTTTGATACAGTGATTCCTTATTAAGGATTTTACTAAAGTACTTATTTGAATCAGGCTTGTCTTAGCTGGTGTTCTTTCCACTTAAGAGCATGCATCTCCGGTGCTGACAACAAAAGAAACATCTGATACAGATGACAAATAGCACAATGATAACAATTATCAGACTTATTACCACAAAAGTTCTTTCAACCCAGCAAAGTTAGGTAACCATGAAGTTAATTTACTTCATAACTCTTGTCACTTCTCACGCTTTTGCTGTTCTTGTGGGAAATGCCTTTGGCCAACCTGAAAAGGTGTCAGTTAGCACTAACGGGTCCCTTCTCTCTGCCAATTTGACCCATCTCTGGTTTAGGAGCGTTCTTTGGATTAGTTTGGAGGCAAAGATCGCATTGGCAAGTTACTTGTTTTACAGTACTATATAAATTCCTGGCTATAATTTGCCTGATTAGATGCCTGTGCAGAGCCTCTGCCCCCCCAGTGTTCCTTTTTGTTCTTCGTTCACTAAAGACCATACTAATTTTCCTTGTGGGGTAACAGCCCACAATCCTTCCTCATTATACGTGCCCTCTAGATCTGTGATCAATTTCTTATCCTTTTTAGTATAATTAGGCTTACCTTCCAGGGGGATTTGTCCATCTGGAATCAAGGCTCCCTCAAACCTTACCTCTCCTTTTGTAGCCTGTTTTGCCTCTCTGTCCGTCAGCTCATTTCCTCTTTCCAACTCCGAGCTTACTTTTTGGTGCGCCCTCATATGCATAATAGCCACTTTCTCAGGGAGTTGTATGGCATCAAGTCCATCTGTAAGCCAGCTTTCCATATTGTCCAGAGGGGTCTCCTTCAGGTCCAGGTGACTTGAATATACTGCTTCGGTGGTCTCTAAGCAATCATGCTGCACTGGTTCTCCTGAGTTTCTGCTAAGAAATGAAGCTGGACTGATAATGTTAGTGACCACAATTTCCACATCATCCTGTTCCACTATTATGGCTTGATATTTTAGGAATCTTTAGGGAGAGAGAGAGCAAGTGTCCCCCTTTTCTCTTCTGAAACTGACGATACTGTGTGAGACACCAGCACTGTCGTCTTCCGGCCCAGAGTAAATTTCTGGGCTTCTTGAATGTTTATTACAATGGCTGCAACTGCCCCAAACATTCAGGCCAGCCTTTTGCTGTTGCATCCAGCTGTTTGGAAAAATAATCAACTGCCCAACGATATGGGCCCAAATCCTGGGCTTTCGTGTGAGAAGAAAAAAATGGTTTACTCACATCTGGAAGTCCTAAGGCTGGGGCAGACATCAGAGCCTTCTTTATCTGATCAAAGGTCCATGCAGCTTCTTCATTCCATTGTAGATTCATCATCACATAAAGGGCATCCAGGTGAGACAGGCATCCTTTATTTTTGTTCACATACTGCAGGAGTTTTCCTTCTTCAGATGGGGCTTCCCATGGTTCGAGATCTTTGGCTAGCTGGTTGTCAAATATGGTGGGGCTATTTTTGAATCCTTGAGGCAGCACCGTCCAAGTAAGCTGAGTTTAAGCTGAGTTTTACGTACACTTTTAGGACTTTCCCATTCAAATGCAAATACTTTCTCGCTGGCTTCATGGAGAGGGAGGCAAAAGAAGGCATCCTTTAAATCTAAAACAGTAAACCAAGTTAAGTCAGGTGTTAGCATAGTTAACAGGGTGTAAAAGTTTGCTACCTCGGGGTAGAGGTCCTCAGTTATTCTATTGACTGTCCGCAAACCTTGGACTATCTGATAAGACCCATGCAGCTTTCGGACTGGTAATATGGGAGTGTTAAAGCTGGACTCACACTCTCTTAAAAGTCCTAACTGTAAGAATTTTTCTATTATTGGTTTAATCCCCTCCCTGTCCTCCCTCCTCAAGGGATACTGTTTAGTCCTTGCCGGCTATTGTCCTTTAAGTTTTACCTCCACTGGTAGGGCATTCTTTGCCCTTCTGGGTACATCTGTGGCCCATACTCCTGGATGTACTTGGTTCATGATGTCTTCGTTAATGTTTCCTTCTGTATCGATATTAGTTAGTAACAGGCTCATAATTTGTATATCATTTTGACCATTCACCTCCAAGCTAATGTGACCATTTTCAAATTTAATCGTGGCTTGCAACTGCTCCAGCAAATCTCTTCTCAAAAGAGCTTTTGGGGCATTGGGCATATAAAAAAAAACCTGTGATTTTTACTTGCTTTCCCCAATTTGTACTTTAAGGACTCAAAAGTATGACTTTTCACATTGACCAGTGGCTCCCATCACCATAACATAATCATTACTTTGCGGTAACAATTTAAGACCGAAACATTTAAGACCGAAAATGTCGCCCCTGTATCTATTAGAAATTCTACTTGTGTTTCATTTTTCCCCAGCTTTAGTGTAACCAGTGGATTTGCTAGGGTAGACTCCCCAGGTCCCCATCAATCATCCTCCTTTAAGTGGGCTATCGCAGGTCTCCCTCTTCGTCCGTCGTAGCTCCCCTTGAACCCCTTAGGGCATTCTTTTTTCCAGTGTCCCTTTTTTTACAGTACGCACACTGATCCCTATCCAGTCTCAGTGGCTCTCTTCTTTGTGGTCTCTGTTCCAGAGCTGCCACAGTTGCTATTATTCTTTGTTCCATTCTCCTGTCCTTGTCACTTTCCCTATTCCCAAAGACCTTCCATGCTTCTTCGATTAACCTTTCTATATCCCGCGCATCTGCCCCTCTTAATTTTTGCAGTTTTCTTCGGATATCATCACATGACTGGCCTATGAACAAGGATATTAGCTGTTGCTGGCCTACTTCGGCCGACGGGTCCAGAGGAGTATATTTACGTATAGCAAGTCTTATTCTATCTAGAAATTCTGAAGGAGTTTCAGAAGGGCCTTGTCTTGTGGCATATGACATTGACCAATTTTCCAACCCATATTTTATCCACTGTTGATATTGTTGCAACTGCTGATAATCGTCACGATCATTTGGATCCCACCCTGGGTCTGTCAAAGGTATACGCTGATCAACTGTCCGTCCCACTAATGTCCCTTCCGTAATTTGGGCCTGTACTTGTGTTTTCAATACCAACAGCCTTTCTGTTTTGGTTAGTGCATCCAACATAGCATCTATGTCTCCCCAGTCTGGATCTAAAGTTTTAAGAATCATATCAAACCTTTTAGCAATGCCTATAGGGTCCTCTCGGTAATCTCTTACTGTTTCCTTCCAGGAATCTAAGTCATTAATGGTAAAAGGAACCTTTAGTTTTGCGGGCCCCATTGGGCTCATCTCCTGTCTCAGCGGGGCTTGAATTATTGGACCCACTTTACTCCGAGTCCTTGATGTAATGGGGCTGAATCCAGGGCCCTGTGGCTCATTTTTCACTGTTCCTTTGTCTGGTATCGGTGGTGTTCCCATATTTAGAGAAGGGCCAGGACCCATCCCAGGGCCAGGTAAAGTTCCTCTGTCATTCATATTTATACTCATTGTTGGGAGAGGTCCCTGACTGCCAGTAGGCACGCCCATATTCACTGTCCCCTGAGGACCCATATATTCCATTCTCATTTTCTCTTTTATTACTTCTGTCCCCCTTTCATTAGGAGGGGGCATGGAGAAAAGCCTTCTAGGCTTTCTAAATCATTTGCCTGATACACCTTATCTCTATTGGTGCAGCGTTGTCCAACACTACAGGACGAACAGCACCTTTTTAGTCTTCCCCTGTTTTCTTGTTCTAGGGCCGGTACCAGGGGATCTTGGGGAGGAGTTAGCCCACAAGCCTGCTGCCACTCTGGGTAATTTCTCAGAGTGAAAAACATATCTACATAAGAAGCCTCATCCCATTTTCCTTCCCTCCTTAAAAACAACATTAACTGTAGGAGGGTATTATAATTCAGAGTTCCATTTTGAGGCCACTTCTCCCCATCTAGTTTATAGAGTGGCCACCATTGGTTGCAGTATTTTATAAGTGTTTTTTTACTTTCTGTACCCCTAGTCCCCACAAGATCTTTCCAATGTGCCAATATGCATCCTAATGGACTTTTCTCGGCTCTCACACTCTGAGAGTTTCCCATTATTTTTCTATATTCTCAAATTACCCTTTGTAACTGTTTCTCCGAAATGTTTCTCAAAATAGGTAATTCCAACCCCCAACCACAAAACACGGTTGTAATCTCAGCTATGTGTTCTTCACACTCTGGACACCAGCACCAATGCTTATCGTAGTCACCACCCCTTCCAATGCTATTACAGTTATATATTCTAGCAAAAAGTACGCTTCAGTTTTACCCACCCAGCATGTTCCAAACGGGGCGTTTCAAACAGGGAATTTCTAATGGGGGCAGTGGATGGAGTTCTTGCTTCTGCGCTGTATAACTTACACACAAGAGTTAAGTATATTCCCTGATATTTATATACTCCGGATCCTCCCGTTTGGGGCGGGATCCTCTCCCCACCCAGCCCAGGGCACTATAAAGTTTTCGTTAATGCATTAACACCGGGGAGCTGAAGCCACCAGCAAACTCGTTCACGTTCCTTATCTTCTACCTTGATAGTGTAAAACAGTACTATTAAAATATTTCTTGGCTCCCTTAGTTCACATAAAACATATGTAGACAAGTTAACAAACACTACAATTACTTGACATGCTTCGTCCGTCTCCGGCCGGTCTCCTCGCGGAGATACGGAACCGCGGATAAGGACTCCACACTCGCTTCGCAGTCAGACTGCGTCTCATTCATTTAACACTCAATACACACACACATCACAACTTTACAATATCCGTTTATCTTAAATACAAATAAGCCCGGGTACTTCCAAAGCCACAATACTATTATTATTATTATACCAGTTGTTATCCCTTCCGCAGCTGCAAACTAAAACCAAGATGTCATGCGAATTCGCCCTGTAACCATATGAATCTCGACTGGGGCCTCTGAGTTACAAATACCAAGTAACCCCCCCCCAATGTCGGCTGGGGCCTCTGAGTTACAAATACCAAGTAACCTCCCTCCAATGTTGGCTGGGGCCTCTGAGTTACGAATACCAAGTACCCCCCCCCAATGTCGGCTGGGGCCTCTGAGTTACAAATACCAAGTAACCCCCCCCCAATGTTGGCTGGGGCCTCTGAGTTACAAATACCAAGTAACCCCCCCCCCCCAATGCCAGTTGGGGCCTCTGAGTTACAAATACCAAGTAACCCCCCCCCAATGTCGGCTGGGGCCTCTGAGTTACAAATACCAAGTAACCCCCCCCCAATGCCAGTTGGGGCCTCTGAGTTACGAATACCAAGTAACCCCCCCCCAATGCCAGTTGGGGCCTCTGAGTTACGAATACCAAGTAACCCCCCCCCATGCCAGTTGGGGCCTCTGAGTTACGAATACCAAGTAACCCCCCCCCAATGCCAGTTGGGGCCTCTGAGTTACGAAAAACCAGGTAACCCCCCCCCAATGCCGACTGGGGCCTCTGAGTTACGAATACCAAGTAACCCCCCCCCAATGCCAGTTGGGGCCTCTGAGTTACGAAAACCAAGTAACCCCCCCCCAATGCCAGTTGGGGCCTCTGAGTTACGAAAACCAAGTAACCCCCCCCCAATGCCAGTTGGGGCCTCTGAGTTACGAAAACCAGGTAACCCCCCCCCAATGCCGACTGGGGCCTCTGAGTTACAAAAACCAGGTAACCCCCCCCCCAATGCCGAGATTCTTCCCAACTTACGCGTACATGGGGACTCTGTCGTGCGCCAGACGTCTCTGCGCGACTTACCGATCGCCCCGATCGCGGTCCCTTTCCCTCTTTCACATACCTTGTCCGCAGGATAGATGGTCGTTGTCTGCTCCCGCAGTGAGCGGCTGAGAGCGGAGTTCCTCCGAAGAAAAAGACTCGGGCCGTGGCTAGGACATCCGTTCCTCAGTCGCTCCTGCAGCCGAGCAGAGCGCGTCCCATCTGGGTCACCAAAATGACTTGCGGAATCAAACTCTATAACTCAAAGAGTTATAAAGAAGGTATGTTTATTCGGCGCCGGGCGCACGGGGATCGCTCCACCACAAACGTGCGCACCCGACTCGGCAACTTGCTTGACTTATATTTGTTACAAAGTTACAAAATCATATGATGAGATTATCCGCCTAGACAAAGACACAACCTGTCCCCGATTTTCACATGTAAATTAGGTCTTTCCTTCCTTTCATTTTCATGATGTCTCCCGGTGATGGCCGGTGATGGTCTTTGGGGCCTTGGGAGATGAAGGCTGATAAGTCCTGAGGCTTTCTCACCCCTGATCTTCAGATATCGCTTGGCCCCTCGCAGAACCGGTTTCTGCCCTCAAGGAAGTTGGAGGACCCCGGAGGTATTGTGTGCGGAGATAAGTGTGACCTTTTACAGCTTGTGTGAATTTTGTCCTGTCTGAAAAATAAGCTTTATACTATTGCGATAAGTTAGTATAAGGTTTATTAGCACATGTTAGTATAAAGCTCTACATCAATATGATATTGGCAGAAAAAGGAGGGGTCTGTGTAATGTTAGGAGACAAATGTTGCACTTTCATACCAAACAATACAGCACCAGATGGAACCGTAACCAGAGCATTACAGGGACTTACCACACTAGCAGAGGAATTGGCTGAGAATTCAGGGATAGATAACTCTATTACAGGATGCTTGGAATCATGGTTCGGGAAATGGGAAGAAATGGTAATATCTGTGGTTACATCTCTAATAGTAGTTGCAGGGATATTAATGGCAGTTGGATGCTGTATAATCCCATGTGTTAGGGGGCTTATACAAAGATTAATTGAAACTGCGATATCCAAACAAATGCCCTTAGACCCGCCTCCCTACCATGAGAAAATGTTTCTCCTTAAGGAGCAGGAAGAAGATCAAGAAGAGATAGAATTAAAGAATAACTGTGAAATAATGTTGTCTAACCAGGTAACCCCCCCCCCCAATGCCGAGATTCTTCCCAACTTATACCTACACGGGGACTCTGTCGTGCGCCAGACGTCTCTGCGCGACTTACCGATCGCCCCGACCGCGGTCCCTTTCCCTCTTTCACATATCTTGTCCGTGGGATAGATGGTCGTTGTCCGCTCAGAAATTGATCACACATCTAGAGGGCACATATAATGAGGAAGGATTGTGGGCTGTTACCCCACAAGGAAAATTAGTCATTCCCACTTACTTACTATGGTCTTTAGTGAGCGAAGAACAAAAAGGAACACTGGGGGGGGCAGAGGCTCTGCACAGACATCTAATCAGGCAAATTATAGCCAGGAATTTATATAGTACTGTAAAACAAGTAACTTGCCAGTGCGATCTTTGCCTCCAAACTAATCCAAAGAACACTCCTAAACCATGCTATTTGTCATCTGTATCAGATGTTTCTTTTGTTGTCAGAGCACCGGAGATGCATGCTCTTAAGTGGAAAGAACACCAGCTAAGATAAGCTTGATTCGAATAAGTACTTTAGTAAAATCCTTAATAAGGAATCACTGTATTAATAGTAAAAGAATTTACTAATTTTATAAAAAAGGGGGGATTGATGTAGAGCTTTATACTAACATGTGCTAATAAACCTTATACTAACTTATCGCAATAGTATAAAGCTTATTTTTCAGACAGGACAAAATTCACACAAGCTGTAAAAGGTCATGCTTATCTCCTCACACAGTACCTCCGGGGTCCTCCAACTTCCTTGAGGGCAGAAACCGGTTCTGCGAGGGGCCAAGCGATATCTGAAGATCAGGGGTGAGAAAGCCTCAGGACTTATCAGCCTTCATCTCCCAAGGCCCCAAAGACCATCACCGGCCATCACCGGGAGACATCATGAAAATGAAAGGAAGGAAAGACCTAATTTACATGTGAAAATCGGGGACAGGTTGTGTCTTTGTCTAGGCGGATAATCTCATCATATGATTTTGTAACTTTGTAACAAATATAAGTCAAGCAAGTTGCCGAGTCGGGTGCGCACGTTTGTGGTGGAGCGATCCCTGTGCGCCCGGCGCCGAATAAACATACCTTCTTTATAACTCTTTGAGTTATAGAGTTTGATTCCGCAAGTCACTTTGGCTCAGCCGTTATTAATGGACTTTTCAGAGGACCCCATCTCTCCTATTTCGGAGAAAGTTCTTGCATTGCAACCAGCTATTTGAAGCAGTAAGAACCCCCAATCCTGCACAATTTTGGAAAAGATTGCGCGAATAAGCTCTTAATTAAGGAGAATAAGATTTAGCTGATGCAATCGGGCTAGAGGGAGCTTGAGCTTATCTGGTAATAACTAATCCGGATGGAACACAAGAGTGGGAGCCGTTTCAATGGGATCTCATAAAAGAGCTGCAATCCACTTGCATGCAGCATGAGATCCGGCCTTTCTAAGGAACAAAAGTTGTATATGCAAGTTTTAAAGCAGCTATTGCAGGCTGCTCGCTGTTCGGTAACAGATGATTAATTGCATGAGTTGTTGTGTTGTATTCGGAGATATTGTACATGGTTCCCGGCAGAAGGGAGCATAGATTTAGCATTATGGTACAAGATGAGGTATGAGTTTAAAAATAAAAAGGAGCTGGGGCTTGCAGCTTCTACCTCTGTCGTGTTTATATGATGATTAATTTATATTGCTTTACAACCTCTGGCGGGAGAGGTAATAGAATCCTTTAAGATAAGAAAGAAGTAATACCCAGTGTCCCCCTGAGAGAAACAAGCTGGGGTGCAAAAGGTAAAGATGATTTAGAATCCAAGCCCCTGGATTATTTATCCCCCCCCTCCTTGCGCATGCACAGTTTTGTGGCACGTGCCCCTCTCCCAACCCCTGAAACCCCCTGTCCTGATGCATCCCTGGTAGACGTCCAGGGAAAAGGGTCTGTTTTACAGACATGTTTTAGTGAAACATCAAATAATGAGGACCCTGTGGCATTTCCAGTGATTCTAAAACCCTACCAACAGCTGCAACATGAGTCCCTGCTGTATGTGGTTTTTAAAGAGCTGCAGAAAAGCATCAATGAGAAGGGGCCTCAGAGCCCATTTACAGCAGGTATATTGGAGGGACTAGGTTGCCTTAACAATAGGAAATGCTATGCCATCTACTGCTATGATGTTAATTGCACCAATTAAGGACTGTGTTTGGAGTACTGGTGTGCTGACAGGACACATGTTTGAAACTTTAAATGGTCACTTTTTGTTTTCCTCTTTTTTCTTCAGGACTTCCCAGGCAGCATTTGTCATTTGATCTATAACTGTCCTGTGTGGATTCCCAAAGTGGGATCTGGTTGTGCTGCCCGTGCCTATCAGGGTGGTAACTGTAAATCAATATTGTATTCCAGGGGCAGAGGAGGAAATTTCCCAAACCATTCAGGTACCTCAAGAATCAGGAATTGTTAGGGAAACTGTGACTGCCTTTAACCATCCCATTTGGCCTGTTCAAAAACCAGATGACACTTGGAGAATGACTGTAGGTTATACAAAATTGAATAGAGTTACTTCCCCCTCCCCTTTGCAGTTATGGTACTGGACACAGTAACTCTTAAAAAAAAAAACAAGCAAAAATGTACAGCCTTGTGATAGATCTTGCTAATCCTGTCTTTTCTATAATTGCTTCAGAAAGCCAAGACCAGTTTGCCTTTGCCTGACAACAAAAGCAATAAACATCCCAGGTATTACCAACTTCTCTTAATTTACATCCTTTACTGATATCGGATTCTTGAGTTCTGTGATGAGGAGTAGGGGAGCTCACCAAGACCCTGTAAGTCGTAAGGGGGGTATAAGCACCCCTTGCGCCTGGTGAGGGAGTGATACTGCTCACCCCTGGGGAATTAGTGAATTCGCTGGTATGGTAACTTGGGCGCTCCTCGCTGGGATAGCGGGAGCACTGTGTGTGGTAGCTATCATCGTATATATTTGCTGCAAAATTTCCATACCGGTACCGTGAATATTTTGACATCGCTAAGAGCTCATTTTAAGCCTAACTTGTGTTGCGGAGTGCTTGTGTGTGAGTGTGTGGTAGCGTGAGACTCGCAGCATGACTGCGGAATTCTGATCCGCGTTTCCGTTCTCCCGAGAGGGAAGCAGCCGGAGACAAACGGAGCCGAGAGGTCGTTGTTGTATGTTGGAAATTTGTTCTGTGTTTTGTGAGTAGTTTGGTGTATGGCAGAGTGCTGGAGTTTGGTAGAAATCTAAAACTTTGGATTCTGGCGGGGAGAGCGCGGAGATGGGGGAGGGAGGTGCACGGATGGGGAAGGACTTGAGCTGCCGACCTTCGGGTTGCCGGCCGGGTGCGCGGGCCCGTCGCGTCACCAGGTACTTTCAAGCACTACGCGAATAGAACTAGGCAGGACAGGCTGATCACTCTGAAAAGGGAGGGGCGCCGTGTTCCTCTGCAGACAGGGTGGTCAGGATTCTGCAGACTGCGGGAACAGATCAGGTTTTGGTGTTTGGATTACTATAAGGCTTTGTTGTGTTATTCGGTTAAGCTAAAACACTTTATTGCCCTGAGTGCTTATAATCCCTGGACAGAAGTTGTTGTTGTTGTCACTAGTTGTAGGTTGGTAAAAACGGTTTCTGTGGAAGTTAGAGAAAGGTAGAATTGGAGGTATAATGGGAGCAAACTGAGAAAGGAATTTCCCCAAGCAAGTCCCTTAGGAAGCATATTGAGACACTGGTGGTGAAGCCACTCTATGAACTTTTAAAGAGTGACACAAAGAATCTCGCCTGGACTGGGGAAGTCATTTGGGCTTTTCACAAATTAAAGTGAGAGCTAATGCAAGCACCGGCCTTAGGCTTGCCAGACCCTACAAAACCCTTTTGGTTATTCTCTCATGAAAAGTAAGGAATTGCACTGGGAATACTGGCTCAGGAGCTTGGCCCAGACCAAAAGGCAGTGGCATACTTCTCCAAACGATTGGATGAAGTAAGCAGAGGATAGCCTAGCTGCCTAAGAGCGGTGGCAGCAGTAGTAATTAACATCCAGGAAGCTCGTAAATTCATGATGAGTCAGCAGATCACAGTGTTGGTGTCTCATACCGTACTGGAAGCAAAAGGGGGGCACTGGTTATCCCCACAAAGACTCCTCAAATATCAGGCTATTATGGTAGAACAGGATGATGTCCAGATAACAGTAACTAACATTGTCAACCCGGCATCTTTCCTTAGTGGAGTTACAGGGGAACCAGTGACTCATGATTGCCTGGAAACCATGGAGGCAGTCTACTCCAGTCGACCAGACCTGAAGGAACAACCGCTGGAGGATGCTGAGGACACATGGTATACAGATGGCAGCAGCTTCATCAAAAATAGACAGCGCAAAGCAGGGTACGCAGTGGCCACTACAGACAAGGTAATAGAGTCTGGGCCCCTCACCTCAGGCATCTCTGCATAAAAGGCTGAAATAATAGCTTTAACTCGAGCATTAGGGCTTGCTAAAGACAGGAAGATTAATATTTGGACAGATTCCAAATATGCCTTTGGAGTGGTTCACGCCCATGGACCGAACTGGAGAGAAAGAGGACTCTTATCCACCCAAGGGAAGCACATAAAACATGCAGAGGAAATTCTCAAACTGTTAGAAGTTGTACAGTTACCAAAGCAAGTAACGATTATGCATTGCAAAGCTCACCAAAAGGGAACAACTGCAGAAGAGGTAAGCAATTCCATGGAAGACCGGGAAGCAAAGAGAGCAGCTGAAAAAGGTACAGCAGAGATAGTCTCTGATTCCAGATGGAAAAATCCCAATCAACCAAATTCCTAACTATTCAAAAGAAGACAAGAAATTGATTCAGGATTTAGGGGGGAAAACAGAGGAAAATGGTTGGGCTACAACACCACAAGGGAAAGTAGTGGTACCTAGCACATTACTTTGGGCTATACTTTGGGAGGAACCTCCTGCACCCACCCAGGGAAACCTGTGTGTTTGAGTAAGCCCCTGCACTGCCTCTACACCAATTCACGCAGCCTGGGGAATAAGCAGGAGGAACTGGAGATGTGGGTGCGGATGCGGGTAAAAGGAGGTAGGAGGCCTCCATGGATGAGCAAGGATCTGCTGGGACAACTCAGGAAGAAAGCAGACATCTATGAGAGGTGAAAACAGGGGCTGGCTTCTTGGGAAGAGTATAGGAACATTGCCAGGGCATGCAGGGGTGCAACTAGGAAGGCTAGAGCCCTTCTAGAATTAAATTTAGCCAGGGATGTTAAGGACAGTAATAAGGCATTTTTCAAGTACATCAGCAGCAGAAGGATGGCGAGGGGGAATGTGGGCCCGCTGCTAAACGCTGAGGGTGCCCTGGTGTCTGAGGATGCAGAGTACTGAATGCCTTCCTTGCTTCAGTCTTTACGGCCAAGGTTGACCTTCGGGAAGCCCAGTCCAGCAAGGATAACAGGATGGCCAGGACAGCAGAAGACTTGCCCTGGGTGGAAGAGGTTAAAGACTTGCTGGCCAAGCTTAAGGCTCATAAGTCAATGGGTCCTGATGGGATACATCCTAGAGTGCTGAGAGAGCTGGCTGATGTGATTGTTAAGCCTCTCTCTATCATTTTTGAACAATCATGGAGGACAGGAGAGCTGCCTGAGGACTGGAGAAAGGCCAATATCACTCCAGTTTTCAAAAAGGGCAAAAAGGACAACCCAGGAAACTACAGGCCAGTCAGCCTCACCTCCATCTCTGGAAAGGTGATGGAACAACTCATCCTGAATGTTGTCACTAAATATATGAAGGATAAGATGGTTATCAGGGGAGCCAACATGGATTCACCAAGGGAAAATCCTGTTTGACCAGCCTGATAGCCTTCTACGAGGGCATAACCGGCTGGCTAGATGAGGGAAGAGCAGCAGATGTCATCTACCTTGACTTCAGCAAGGCTTTTGACACTTTCTCCCATAACATCCTCATCAGAAAGCTCATGCAGTGTGGCTTGGATGAGTGGACTGTGAGGTGGATTGAGAACTGACTGAATGACAGAGCCCAGAGAGCGGTGATCAATGGCACAGAATCGAGTTGGAGGCCTGTGGCCAGTGGAGTTCCACAGGAATCGGTTCTGGGGCCAGTCTTGTTCAACATCTTCATCAACAACCTGGATAACGGGACAGAGTGTACCCTCAGCAAGTTTGCTGATGACACCAAACTGGGAGGACTGGCTGATTCCCCAGAAGGCTGTGCTGCCATTCAGCAGGATCTCGACTGGCTTGAGAGTTGGGCAGAGAGGAACCTCATGAGGTGCAACAAGGACAAGTGCAGAGTCCTGCACCTGGGAAGGAACAACCCCCTGCACCAGTACAGGCTTGGGGTCGAACTGCTGAAGAGCAGCTCTGCAGAGAGAGACCTGGGAGTCCTGATTGATAATAAGCTAAATATGAGCCAGCAATGTGCCCTCGTGGACAAGAAGGCCAATGGCATCCTGGGATGCATCAAGAAGAGTGTGGCCAGCAGGTCGAGGGAGGTTCTTCTCCCCCTCTACTCTGCCCTGGTGAGGCCTCATCTGGAGTACTGTGTCCATTTCTGGGCTCCTCAGCTCAAGAGGGACAGGGAAGTGCTGGAGAGTCCAGCGCAGGGCCACCAAGATGATCAGGGGTATGGAACATCTTTCATATGAGGAAAGGCTGCGGGAACTGGGGCTGTTTAGTCCGGAGAAGAGGAGATTGAGGGGTCATCTTATTAACATTTATAAATATCTAAAGAGTGGGTGTCAGGCGGTTGGGACATCCCTTTTTTCTATAGTAGCTAGGAACAGGACAAGGGGTAATGGGAGGAAGCTGGAACAGAAAAAGTTCCATTTAAACATAAGAAAAAACTATTTCACCGTGAGGGAGCAGTGGAACAGGCTGCCCAGAGGGGTTGTGGTGTCTCCTTCCCTGGAGGTCTTCAAGACCCGCCTGGACATGTTCCTATGCGACCTGATCTAGGTGAACCTGCTTCTGCAGGGGGGTTGGACTAGATGATCTCTAAAGGTCCCTTCCAACCCGTACCATTCTATGATTCTATGATAATCATGGCTGAACATAGAAAGTCTCATTGGGGAGTTGAAGTCCTATATAAGTATCTGAGCAAACGCATTGTTGTCTATAACTTGTATACAACCATCAAACAAGTAACATCACAATGTGAGATTTGTTTATGGAATAACCCACTGGTAAGCCAGAAAATGGAGCTGGGGCAGATAGGGAAGGTTAATTTCCCTGGACAGTGGTGGCAAATTGACTTTTCAGAAGTTCCAAGAAAACGGGGTTTCCGATATCTACTTGTACTAACTGATACCTTTTCAAGATGGCCAGAAGCATTCCCTTGCTGAATAAACAAGGCTAGAGAGGTAACTAAGTCTTTACTACATGAAGTAATACCAAGATCTGGGGTCCCAGCAGTAATATCCTCAGACAGAGGCCCTCATTTTGTAGCCAAAGTTACCCAACAAATTAGTTGGGTTCTGGGGATAGATTGGCAGTTGCATACTCCTTACATACCCCAAGCAAGTGGCCAGGTGGAGAAGATGAACCACCTTCTTAAATTACAGATTATAAAATTGGGCCAAGAAGCTGGACTAGCCTGGCCTTAGTCACTACCTCTAGCCTTGCTGCGAATAAGAACCAAACCAAGGGCTAAGGAGGGATTAAGTCCCTTTGAAATACTGTATGGAAGACCCTATTCAGTCCAAGCAGGAACATCAAAACAAGTTGGTGCCAAGGTGTTAACTGACTATGTAATAAGCTTACAAAAACAACTCAGAAAAGTAGAAAAACTGTTTTTGGGGACCCGTGCTCGTGGCCTGGATGGGCCAGTACATAACGTAGAACCAGGTGATTATGTATATGTCAGATCTCTTTCAGACACACCCCTGGAGCTGAAATGGGAAGGACCATTCCAGGTTCTGTTGACGACACACACAGCTGTTAAGATACGGGAACAGAGATTGTGGACACACCATACCAAAGTAAAGAAAGCTCATAAGCAGTGTTGGGAGGTAACAGACACTGGACCCTTAAGACTCTGACTCCGGCAAAGGTCCTCACAATCTTAAGAGCAGACCTTTAAAACGATTAATGAAAAGTTTAAGCTATTAATATGTTTTAGTATCTTCTCCCTCGCCTGCAACCAAGAGCCTAAGGACTGGCCTTGGAATAATGCTCAGAAGAGCCATATTGTGATGAAGGGAAAGGTGGATCCAAGAACAAGGCTGGCTACGGTGGTTTCTCATGGGAATGAGGTATACCAGGAAAGTCAGTGGCACAGAGGTAATGGGGACGAGATTACCCGATTATGGGCAAAAACGGGGAATGAGATAACAGTGGAGTGTCAAGCATATCATGAGGATGATGAGACCATGATTTTGGGGGAAACTATGATTAATATAAGGATGATGACATCTTCAAATGAACTTGGAGAAGTGTGCCTAGAGAGACCTGAGTGCTGGTTTAATTTTAACCTAACCAAACCAGCCCTGGTCACCTGCCTATGGCAAGGATTGGAAGGACAGGTACTGCACTATAAAGTCGAAATTGACCTGAGGTTAGAACTAAAGACCTTTGAGATTGGGCCATATGTGATCAAGAAGATAGGTCAACAACAAATGTTGTTTAACCCAGAATGGTCTCTTAAATGTGTTGAGATGCTAATGCGAATCAATGGTTTTGGCATTCAGCCAGCATGCTCTCCCTTCCTGAAAACATCTTTTGAAGGCTGGACAACTTGGCTGCAGAAACAAGGGCCCTTTAGGGGTCAAATGCAGAGAGACCTAACCGGTGTATTTGGGACAGGATTGGAGGTCCTAAATGGAGTTGATTCAGAAATATTAATTAATAGATTGGCCACTGCAAATAGTGATCTGATAAGGTTACAATAACCTTTGCAATATTCTCTATCAGCATTAGGAACTAGCAAGTGGCTTTTATCAAAAGGGTTACCAAGGTGGGAAAAGGTAGAAAACCAATACCATGAATGGGTAGCGAACACACTTGGTATGGTCCAGGACAATGTTTCTTTGGCCCTCAGTTGCATACAGGCACAATTATGGATGCAGTCGGTTGCTGCCCTAATTATACGAGAGGGTGGTGAAGGTAGTTTCCCCACTGAAATCTGGAAGGCGGTTTGGAACAGTGCCACAGAGTTAGAGAGGGAGCTTCAATCTTGGTGGACTCTGATAAATTTTACCTATGACCCCATCACTGATACAGCCACAGCTTTTGTGTTGACTGTACGTAACACTTCAATATACGTCATCCACCCCATTATTACATTAGGAATAAACCATAATAGAACTGTGCTCTATCCTTCTGAACACAGAACATGGGCACGAATGGTGCACGGGAAGTGGCAAACTGTAAATTTGGAGCCTTGCATTACTCGAAAGCAACAAGGACTCATTTGTGAAAATAGTACACTCGATGCCCAAGACAATTGCCTTGGCACCGAGCAAAGCATCTGTCACTTTGAGATCTATCCGGATGCTAACCGGAAGACTGTACTTGATGTACTTGTATATATTGGCCAAGGTTGTGTGTGTTTAAGGACTGCTTGCACCTCTATAGTAATAGATAAGTTAATCATGGATAGTAAGAATCATTCTAATTTCTGTATTTGTAACTTTGTTAAAGTTGTTGGGTGTGACTTTTCTTATTTGGCACCAGTCGTATCTGACCAACTGATAAAATCCAATTATACAACGCTTCACAAATTATCACCTGTACCTATTGGAATGAATCTTACATCGGTGAAACAATTACAGAAACATCGAGATTTGATCAAAATTTTAAACAAGGTCCAAGAAAACGGGAAAAAGACCCCGATAACAGTCCACTATGACGCCGGGGGAATAAACAGGGTACTGAGGCTAGTAAAAGAAGACGCAAACAAGAATTGGTGGGATGTGCTGTTTGGATGGTCCCCTACTGCAACTGGCATCCTAAATAAGATGTGTCATCCCATTATAGTCCTTTTGATACTAGTCTCAGTATGCTTGTGTTTTATTGCCCACAGGTCCTCGGTGGATACCAGCAAGTTAAGTCATGTCATGAGTTGGAAGAATCAATCTTTTAACCCAATACCCCAGACCTCCTCACTGATGATGAGGGAATCGACAAGCAGGTAACAGATTCCTAGGAATTCGGCAACTGTGGTTGTCACATGGGGAAGTCTGAAACAACTACAACAGAATGGAGAAAATAGGATGGCATGAAAATACCAGAAAATACCTTTTTTTAACCTATCTGGCCCTTATTTCAACCAATTCAGCAGTAAGTATAAGTTTGCTATTCTTATTTTGGCCAGGAACGACTGGTCACATGTATTGGACACATGTCATCAATCCACCATTTTTGCCTTGCTAAGTTAGTGGGATCCTAATATACCAGTAGCCAGTAATAATACACAATAGACTGAAGGAGCTTGGCTTCTTCCTTGGGATGCAGAGAATCAGTCATATCATAATATAACACTGTATGCGGAACCATACAGTTTATAGCCTTTGCAATGATAGCGACATCAATTACGAGGTCATCATCTGTGCAACTCATCCTTACATCTTGTTGGCTAGAACTCAAACACAATTAAGCAATAGTGTTGGTCATTCTCAGATTACCATCACAGACAGAAGTGCTGAGGCCTGAGCAACAGGTCCCAAACCAAAGTTGTCCTATAGAAGAACCTCCCAATCAAATGTTATATAAGTAGCTCATCATTAACAAAATATGAATTATTGATGAGGATAAAGTTTCCAATTATTAGTGAAAGATGTAGCTAAAATGTTCATAAGAATGTATTATTTGATGTGTCTATTTCTGTATGTACAAGGGTTGGTGTTTGAGGCAGAGAAATCAGATGTTTATTCTTGGTTGGTAGTACATGAAAAAGAACTAAATAGATAAGGAAACTCCCTTGGTTCCTCCTGGGGCCCTGGCCAAGCTTCAGGTGGCATCTCAACGGAGAATTAAACCAGATGTTCCGCTGGTAAATTTAAGTGGGATTATTCAACAGTATAAAAGGCTGGACCCTCTTACAGTGACTTTGGAGACCTCACCTACGAGTGTACGGACTGCATAGGGCCTCCCAATTTCTGGGACAGGTTCCTCGAATCCACACTGTAACAGGAGCTCCCCAGTGATTGCGAGTCTGGATGACTGTAAAGTATTGGGCAAGGGGTTATGTATCTTAATCACTATCGCTACTCACATGTAGTAATGATGAGGTGCATTCCTTTGCTTATGCTTTTCGCTGCTTAGAAATAACATTTTGTTTTAACTGAATAAATTTTGTTTATTCATTTGTCATTGCATTGTGAAAGAGAACATGAGGATATATATGGGAAAGCAATACTTTAAGAACTTAAGATGTTTGTTTAGATACTGAACATTTGTCATTTTGAAATGTATTCTAATAATGATCCAGAGTCTGTCCTAGAGTGTGTTGAAAAAGGTTGTGCATGTCTGAGAACCCTTTGTGATAATTTGTTACTAGACAACCTGGAAGCATCACTTAACAATTACTCCAATCTCGGCATTTGCAATTTTACTTGCATTTCAGGGTTTGACTTTAACTACTCAATACTGAGGACTGTGTACCACAATATACAGTGCAACTATGTATTATATAATGCTTTGTTACCAACACCTATAAAGATGAACATCACATTGGTCAAGAAGCTGCTAGAGCACCCTGGTCTACACAACTTAATAGAAAGACTGAAGGAGAGAACTCATAGACTCCTGATTACAGTTCACCATGACACACGGGACATATACTTCACGTGCTGGAACGAGTGAAAAAGGATGGAGAATATCACTGGTGGGGGGTTTTGTTTGGATGAACTCTGACTGTTACTGGAATCTTTAACAGAATACTACATCCTGAAATAGTGTTCTTGCCTAGTCTTGATAATCATCATATATCTGAGAGTGTGGTATATGATTCAAGACTTAGCATGATTAACACCACCTAGCCCTGTCACATTAAACATAATGATGTTTCTTAACACATTTGATGGTAACATATAAAATATGGGCCAATTTTATAGCATGGAGGCAAGAGGTACCTGCATTACCATTTCATGAGGTAAAGATGATTGACTGCAGTCTCAGGGTGGAGTGTAGCAGGGCACTCCCCCGGTGAAAAGATACAAGCTGAAGGTCATGCTGTTTTCTAATGGTGAAGGCCGTTACAGATCAACCTGACTTAATCACCTCCAAGGATAACTTGAGAGAGTGAGAAGATTCTTGAGCCAATGGGCAGTGAAACAGACATCTGTGATAACATTTTTTGCACGAGACTAGATGTTCCTGCTAGCCCTACAGAGATGTAAGTCCAATGACAAGATGACTGACAGTCAGTCACTTTATTCTATAAAAGCCCAATCCCAGTTCTGTGGGGTGAGAGGATTTCTGTATATTCTCTTTTGGAGTGTGTCTGAAAATTTTCCCCCTTTTTAGCAGGGATGCCCCTTAAGGGTACCCTCCAGAGCTGAGAGACACTCTCGCTCCCTTTGACATGGTTAAATAACATAATTCTCTATGAAATAAAGGCTGAATCATAGTCGATTGTGACGATCTCCATGAAAATAAAGCTATAAAATTAAAAAGGGGGAATTGTGGGAGAGTATTGGGCTGCAGGCAGCTGTAACCTTGAGATACAGCTCTTCCCTTGAAGCACACAGATAAACAGCTCTGAGAAAGAAGTGACAAGACAGAAGAACTAAAGCATTAAAGCAGGATGCGAGCATACCAAAGAAGCAGCAAGAGCGGTGCATGAACAATATAGTGACCAATCACCATGTCAGCATAGGGGCGTGCTTTGAGACTATTCCCTGATTAACATAGAATAAACTGCATAATCAGGGGATAAGGATATATTGGGAGAAACTTTGGCAATAAAGTATCTGCTGCACCAAGAACTGAACTTGTCTCTACAAGTGATTCTTGGCCGCTAGGACGGGGAAGCTTCTGGCAGATCTTTTGTTTAAAGAAGGCACCCCTTTAGCCCCCCTCCCCCCCAAAAAAAAAACCTGGCCCAGGCAAAACCACTATACCTGGTGAGGCCTCATCCAGAGCACTGTGTCCAGTTTTGGGCTCCCCAACTCAAGAGGAACAGGGAACTTCTGGAGAGAGTCCAGCAGAGACTGCCAAGATCATCAGGGGACTGGAACATCTTTCTCATAAGGAAAGGCTATGGTATCTGGGTTGTAGGCAAAAATGTGGCTTGGACCAGCCAGCTTGAATAAAGATGCCCTGGTGACCGAAGATGCAGAGGAGACTGAACTACTGAATGCCTTCTTTGCTTCAGTCCTTACAGCCAATGTCAGAGCTTAGGAAGGGAAGTTAATGCAGCTGACAAGCTACTTCCAATTATCAGAAATAGGTGCTGCAAGTTAATCAATTGGGCCCTGGGCCAAAGCAGCATATAAGGAAGTAGCTAGCAAAGGAAGGGTGGCTTTGAGTCAACACTTTTGGTTGTACTACAGTGCCTGTGCATGTCTCTGCACATCCATTACCTAGATTCTCTACATCTTTGAGTGAATATTGCTTGCACCACTACAACATTTGGTGACCCCGACGTGTTGGATTAAGAACCCTCAGCAGAAAATCCCCTGGATTGCTGTCTGAACTGATTAAACCGGTATAATGGGAAAGATGATGAGCAAAGAGGAAAACCCTATTGACACCCTCCAGCATATCCTTGCTGAGAAAGGATTCAATTATGAAAGAGAGGATTTGTTAAGACTTGTAAGATGAGGACAGGAAGTAGGTTTCTTCGTCTCCCCACAGGAAGTATATGAAATGGGGCATTGGCAAAATCTAGGAGATGTGTTGAATAACACTATTGGCCTGTGTAAACTAGTATCATCCATTCTACAGCAGCTAGAAGCTGAGCATGCTACAGCTGCTGCCATGAAAGCAGAAAATGCTATACCATCTGCATTCCCAGTAGATGCTAAAAGGTTCTTTGGAGGTGGTGACTTTATAGTGCCATCGACTCCACATCTACAAGAAAATACTAAGAGATTATTTGGAGGTGTTAATGTTATAATGCCCTTGGCTCCACCTCTAGAGGAGGAGAGTATGAATGTGAGCCCACCTCCCCCAGAACCCCCTAGAGCATCATTTCAGGAGCCGAATGCACAGAGTTTCTCTTCCCCTCCCGCCCACCCTTCACTATCCTGCCTTGTCCCATCCTGCTGCTATGCCTGAAGGAGTACCTGGCAGAGAACGAAAGGTATGCTTTGCCCACAATACTATGGATCTGCCATTGCCCCTGAGCTCATCAACCCCTGAGTGTATTCCTCTTCCATCATCACCCCCAACATCTAGTGAAGGGGAAGATCAACAAAGACAATTGTTAAAGGAAGAATTAATAAGGCATGGAGAAGATATGAAATAGACTTTGGCCCATTTGGAGGAACTGATAGAAAAGCCAAAAGCAACAGCTAATCAACTGTTGGAATGGATTAACAAATTAACTAAACCAGAGATAAAGTTTCACCCCCACAGGTACTCAGAGACACCTGGCCAGATGACTATGATCCAGCTAAGAAATGGAGAGGCCTCATACGTGACGCAGTAATTGAAGGAGAATTTATTCCACAAGCCTTTCCAGTAATAACAGCACATAATAATCCTACACGATGACAATGGGCACCTTTGGATTGGAAGTTGGTAAGGGAAGGCCAGAAAGCTGTGATGCAATATGGCTTGACCAACCCATATGTTCAAACCTTATTAGATCATATTTTTGCCAGTGGATTGATGACTCCATTTGAATGCCGGAAGCTAGCAGAAACCTTCCTGAAGCCCACTCAGGTGTTACTATGGGAGTCTGAATGGGAAAAAAGAGTCGATGTGGCAGTAGTAGAAAATACGGACTTACAGCAGGGAGATCCACAGCGAGTCGTCACAGCGGATATGATGTTAGGAAAAGGACCATTTGCTGACCATCAGGTACAAGCCCGACTCCATGAAGCTATTTTGCAACAAACACAGACACTGGCTCGTCATGCGTTTAAGATCGTCCGTGACATGGGGGTGCCAGTTCCCTCATACACAACCATTATACAGAAACCCAATGAGCCTTTTATGACCTTTTTAGACTGTCTAAGAGCAGCTCTGGATCACATACCTAATATGTCAGCTGAAGTAAAAGCAGAAATAGGATTAAACTTAGCAGTTGCTAATGCTAACCATGATTGCAAAAAGGTCCTGCAGGCTCTCCCGCAGACGGCAACTTTGGTTGACATGATAGAAAGCCTGCTCTCGGGTAGGATCATCGGCACATTTAGCTGAAGCAATGGCAACAACATTGAAACCATTAGTTCGACAGCACAAAGGAAATTGCAGGTCAAAATGTTTTAACTGCGGAAAAATGGGATATGTGAAAAATCAATGTCAGTCCAGACCATTGGTATGGATAAACAGCTTCTTCAGATCATCAGGGTCCAATGGCAGATTTAATGGCAATTGTTACAAATGTGGCAAGTGTGGACATAAAGCCTCTGAGTGCCGTTCTTGAGTGGCCAGACACGTAATGCCTAAGGGGTTAACGAGTGCAAAAAGGGTGAGCGCAATGACACAAAAACACCCTTCAACACCAATGGCTGCGTGGATGACCTCAGATCAGCCACTGCACGAAGCGCAGGAGCGGATGTGGAAACAGCAGTAGATGTAACCATCCACAACACGGATGTAACGGTTATCTCATCCAATGCTATTGGACCCCTTGGCTATGGTTTAAGTGCTCTGCTTTTAGGACAGTTATCAGCCTCTCGACAGGGTATTTTTGTGCTCCCTGGTGTTATTGATGCAGATTATGAAGAAAACATTGGAATAATGGTTAAAGTTTGGCAGCCACCAGTTTATATACCTAAAGGAACTAAAATAGCTCAATTAGTTCCTTTCAGGGCTAAAGTTCCATTTCCAGGAAGTCATGAGTTTCGAGATGGTGATTTTGGATCCACCGGAGTACCTGAGGTAAGACTGGCAATGCCACTTTCACAGGCAAAGCCCACTCACATGGTTGTATTCCAACATCCAAATGGTGAACACATGGTTGGATACAATACGTTACTGGATACGGGAGCAGATGTTACCATTGTTCCATTATCATATTGGCCAAAAAGCTGGCCTTTAAAGAATTTAGACACTCCTGTTATCAGAATAGGAGGGACACAGATGACAAAAATTAGCAGAGGCCTGATTTTGGTATGGATACAGAACGAAGAGAATAGATGTGTACAAATTAAACCTTATGTAATGAACACTTCAGTTTGACTTTTAGGTAGAGACGCCTTAAGCCAAATGGGCTTTCGTTTGTCAAATGAAAATTTTTAATGGCGGCCATTGATGGGCGACCAATCCTGAAGTTAACCTGGTGTCGTGGTTTAGGCCCATCAGGGAACAAAGACCACGATTAGCCCCGAGTACCGAAGAGGTTGAGAATTGCTCAAGGGCAGGGAGAGCTTAATTGCCGCTTAAGGTTCAGGACAAAACAGACCAGGCCACTCGGTTTGGGGAAGAAAACAGAAAAATAATTTAATGCAACATCAACTAAAACATACCCCCAAAAACCCAAAACATAACCAAAATGAAACAATACAGAGTAATTCATCAATGAAGAGTCGAACCAGCCTTTTTAAGAACACCTTCTTGCCACACCTCCCCTCTTCCCGGGCTCAGAGCCCTGATCCCAGAGTTTTTACCTTGCCCCTCCCTGAACGGTTCGGGGGGCAGGCAGTGGGGGGTTTCAGTTAGTCTGTTCCCGATAGCTTCTGCCGTTTGTCCCTCCTCAGGACGGGTGGACTCTGCACCCATCCTCCCTGCAAGTCCGTGGGGTAACTCACACGCATGGCAGCCCTGCACGGACTGCTCCGACGTGCACTTATTCCAAAGGCTGCAGCTCCTCTTTGCCTCTCGTGTGGGGCTGCTCTGCGACGTGCAGGCTCTCCAACACGGCCTGGGCCATGGCCCACACAGTCCCTCGCCCATCCGGGCTCACTCACATGGAGCTGCTGGTAACTCTCGGTCCTGCCATGGATCTCCATAGGTTGCAGGGGCACGGCTTGTATTCTCGCCACGACTTGCAGAGGGATCTCTGGTCTATTGCTTCTCCTTCCTTCCTCCTTCTCTGGCTGAAGGGTCCGCGTGGTCGCCTCCATCTTGTATCACTCTTACACCTCCTGACTCGCATTCCGAATTCCCGTCCCCTAAATAGTGATCGCAGAGGCGCCAGATTGGCCCAGCCGGGCCGGAGGTGGGTGTGAACCCAGGAGCCGGGGGAGAGTCCGCAAACTCTTTACCGGGTCTTCACTGCAACCCGCTCCCCCTGTTACTAAGCCAAAAGCTGCTCCTTGCTAAACCAGAACACCTGGCTCACAGATAAACCAGTTTGGATTGAGCAATCCAGAAAAACTTATCTACACATTAATGCAGATAAGCCAGGCACTTCTTTGTTATGCAGCGCTGGAAAAACACGGGGGGGGGGGGGGGGGGGGGGGGGGGGGATAGCTCCTCCATATTTGTTTCTTTGTTAGTTACCATTTTCAGGGTTTTTATACAGCTCAAACAAAAGAATCACATTTGCCAACACAAGCATGCATAAAATGTCCATCTATCAATTTAGCCCTTCACCTTGATTGGTTCCCAACAAACACAACATTTCCAAAAATCACAGTGATTGGTCAAAAAATGATATCAGTCCCTTTGTTTTAGTAACAACTAAGGTAATAGCCAAGGTAACCTAACGAATATATATACCAGGGTCTTGTAGTTAAGGTAACAGCTAAGGTAACCTAACAAATACATTCACCAGGATCTTGTAGCTAAGGTAACAGTTCCCCATCAGGTGTGGTATGTAACTCTTGCAGTTTGATCCTTATGTGTTTGAGTTATTTGCAAGTGCTTAGCTAATTGATTCAACTATTACTAGGTGATTAACAAGTGCTTAACAAGTGCTTGACTACTTATTGTGATGATAAGTTGTTAACTAAAATAATTATGTATCTGCAACAGCCACTAAGCAAAGATTCATGAATTAGTAAATGAACAATTAGAGAAAGGTCATCCACTAGTCCATGGAATACACCAATTTTTACTATCCCTAAAAAATCAGGGAAATGGAGGCTGTTACAAGATCTAACAGCTGTTAATGCAGTGATGCAGGATATGGGTGCTTTACAGCCAAGATTACCCTCTCCTGCAATGCTTCCAAAAGAATGGCCCCTGTTGGTGAATGACCTAAAGGACTGTTTTTTCGCAATTCCCCTACATGAGGATGACAGTGAGAAGTTTGCTTTTACAGTACCATCTATTAACAAACAAGAGCCAGCAAAATGATATCAATGGACTGTTTTACCTCAGGGAATGAAGAACTCGCCAACTATTTGTCAAACTCATGTTGCCTGGGCGCTAGTACCTCTGTGCAAAAAATACCCTCATGTTTTATTTTACCATTATATGGACGATATCTTGATTGCAGGAAAAGATCTGGATCAGCATCAAATACTGGAAGAAGTGAAGCAACAGTTGAGCATCTCCGGGTTGGTGATTGCACCAGAGAAGGTACAAATGCATGCCTCTTGGAAATATTTAGGTAATATTATCACTGATGCGTGCATTTATTCTCAGAAGGTGGCAATTAAAACAGAAATTGCTATTTTAACAGACGTTCAAAAGCTAATAGGTGATATCCAATGGGTACGAACCATATGTGGTATCACGAATGAGGATCTTGTGCCACTAATGCCTTTGTTAAAAGGCTCAGTAGAGGCTGACAGTGCACGAAAACTGTCCCAGCAGCAAATACAAGCAATAGAAAAGATAGGAAATAAGAGAGTCAATAACTACAGTCACCCATATGATCCTGACTTGTCCATTAACATTGCTGTGATAAGCAAAAACCATCATGTAATGGCAGTCTTGATGCAATGGGATTCAGTAGCAAAAGACCCATTAAGGATCCTGGAGTGGATATTTTTGCTATATCATTTGCAAAAAACAATTAACACAAGACTAGAGGCAATTACAAAAATAATAGTTAAGGCCAGGAAACATCTGCTGGAAATAGCAGGGATTGAGGCAGATATCATTTTCGTTCCTCTCACAGATGAGTTCTTGAACTGGGCACTGCAACAATCTGATGAATTACAGTGGGCCTTATTGTCATATCCAGGGACTATAAATAAACATTATCCAGCCAACAAATTGTTTTCCATTGAATTTCAAATGGAAGACCGGCCATTGAGATCAGCAGTACCTGTTAAAGGCCTGACTGTTTTTACTGACACAAGTAAGATCCAAGCCAAAGCAGGAGTGGTTTGGTGGGAGAGTGGACAGTGGCAAAACCTAACTGTTCACTCCCCAAGTAACTCCATCCAACTGCTGGAGTTAACAGCTGTAGTTACAACTTTCGAGAAATGGTCAGACCTCCCATTAAACATCATCTCTGATTCCCTATATGTGGTCGATGCTGTCACCCGATTAGAGAGAGTGTTGTTGAAAGAAATCTCTAATCAAAATCCGTATAACTTATTTCTACGGCTCTGGCATCAGATAAATGAATGTTAAACTGCCTATTATATTGGATATATTCGAAGCCATTCGGCCTTAAAAGACGGCCTATTAGTTGGCAATGAAATTGTTGACAAGATAGTGGCAGCTCCTTTATTGATACCTATGGGGCCAATAATTGACAAATTTTGTCAAGCCCGAAGATCGAACGACTCTTTTCACCAAGATGTGAAAATGCTGGCAAAGCATTTTGACCTGACCATATTGGACGCTCAGGGTATTGTTTCCATGTCCCCTGCATGCCAGAATCAAATCGGCCTAGATGTAGGAGTTAATCCCAGGGGTCTGGCACCATTAGGAATATGGCAATTGGATGTCACAGTCTATGCCTCCTTTGGATGCTTTAAACGAATACATGTCACTATTTATATCTATTCAGCCACGGTTTGAGCCACAGCCTTAACGAGCGACAGTGCTCGAGACGTTACAAGACATTGGAGGAGTTGCTTTGCAGTCCTTGGTGTTCCACAAGAGATAAAAACTGATAATGGCTCAGGATACATAGCGAGTAGAACATGTAAGTTTCTGAACTTATAGGGTGTCAAACATACTACTGGAATCCCAGGCAATTCTACCGGTCAAGCCATTATCAAACGTACTCATGAAACTTTAAAAGGACTGCTAGAAAAACAAAAAAATGGGGGAAGAGGGGGTGAGCCCTCAAGATAGACTTATGAAAGCCCTTTATACAATGAATCATCTCAGAAATGTGGCAAACCGGAATGAACCAGTGGCATTGACACACTTTGCCCAAATGAGTCGGGATTTGGATTTTACTGATAAACCTAAAGTTTGGTATAAGAATCCCACTACTGGAGAGTGGCAAGGACCTGTGTCGGATCTGCGTGGAACACTCAGCCCACGCCCGCTGAGGGGACAAGATCACTACATACACAGAATGGATGATGCTTTATTCCAATTAATTGTTTACACCATGTGCTTTTATCTGCTAACACAAGCACCTAATTTCTCTCCACCCCGTGTCTGACTCTTCTGTACCCTCCACCTCTCGCATTACAACCCGAGATCTTCCAGACGTGTACAACAGACCTGCAGATCTGGTAACATGGGAAAGAGGCTATGCTTGTGTCATTACAGATCAAGGTCCCCGGTGGATTTTGGCAAAGTGTATCAAGCCATATCAACCGAAAGGACTTAATGACTCTGTTGGTTGTACTATGTTGCACATGTACATCTTTGCACATGCATTAGTTAGCTTCTTTACTTCTTTGAATGAATATAGCTTGCACCACTACACCAGGGATCTTAATAATATTTACAAATATCTAAATGGCAGGTGTCAGGAGGTAGGGGCATCCCTTTTTTCTATTGTATCTAGCAACAGGATAAGGGGTAATGAGATGAAGCTAGAACATAGGAAGTTCCATTTAAACATAAGAAAAACTCTTTCACTGTGAGGGTGACAAAGCAGTGGAACAGGCTGCCCAGAGGGGTTGTGGAGTCTCCTTCCTTGGAGGTCTTCAAGACCCACCTGGACATTTTCCTATGCAACCTGATATAGGTGGACCTACTTCTGCAGAAGGGTTGGAGTAGATGATCTCTAAAGGTCTATTCCAACCCTACCAAGCTGTGCTTCTATGACTTGGTGGTCATCTGGCACCCAGTCAGTTTGCTGATTTTAAAGATGAGCCAGTAACTGAACCACATATAGAGTTATTTACAGATTGCAGCAGTTTTGTCTGGGTTGGAAAAAGGATGGTAGGTTATGTCATTTACCACCATTGCTGAAGTGATTGAAGCTGAAACCTGTATGTACATCGACCGAAAAGGCAGAATTGATTGCTCTTTGATGGGCAATGGAGATAGCTCAAGGAAAGAAGGTAAATATATGGACTAACTCTAAATATGCTTTTAGGGTGGTACATGAACATGGGGAAAGAAAGAGAATTACTATCAGCACAAGGATCTTCTATCAAATATAAAAAAGAAATTCTGCAACTACTAGAAGCAGTGCAGAGACCTAAAGAAGTGGCCGTAATGCACTGTAGGGCTCATCATTTGGCACATGCTGCTATAGATGTGGGAAACAGATTAGGAGATACAACCGAGCGGGCCACTGCATCTAAAACTAATGCAGGAATGTTAATGATCTGGATTCTGGTGTCATTGGTATTGGTAGGACAGGACCAAATAGAAGTGAGCAATGAAAATGATGAAAATTTGATCTTGAATCTGGTACAAGGGTTTGGAAAAATGCGTAACTTGATTAGTATAACTGCTTGCATTCCAGTTCCTAATTCTGCAGTTCAGCCTATTCCCTGGGGCATCATATGGGTCAGCATATCCATACTTAGCAAGTGGGATGAAATCATGGAAACATTTAAAAGAGCAAACATTTCATACTATCTTGACCCTCAGGATAAGTGTAAACAGCAGGGTAATTATGTTTTGCAGGATGCTACACTGTGGAGACCAGGAGATAATAGAATAATGTTTGGTAAAGGGTCAAGACCAAACTGCCCACCTGGATCAAAAGCATTAAATGAAGATTTCTTACGTTTTTCCTCAGCAGCCTCAGGAGGGCAGGTGGCAGGATCCCATCTGGTGTCTTACCTACCCTAATGAGGCCCATCAGGTTCAGGCACTATACTGGGGCCTAGCCTCTGCCTACCGAGCTGCATTCCAGTCCTCTCAGAGAACTATGATTGAAATGGAAACTCAAACGGTACCTGAGACCAACATAGTTGAGTCAGTCATCCACTGTCCCGACCAGGGGAAAAGGAAGTCCCAGACGCAGGAGTACACCGTGAAATGAACTCTGGCTCTTTTTGCGTGGCCAAGGAGAGGATATGAGGAAGTGGGATGGTGAACCCACTTTTAAGCTGGAAGCGTGTGTACGTGAACTAAGGGGGAAGACAGCTGTTAGAAAAGGACCACCCAAGAGGGCTGTCAGCATAGTGGCTGCCAAAACAAAAGAGGACAATCAGCAATCTCCAAGACATAGAAGAACTGCAACTACTTTCTTCGATGCCAATGAGGAGACTTCAGGTCTAAAATTGCAAGGATCAGATAGCGAATACTCTGATGAAGAACAGAAATAGAGGGTCCCTGCCTCCAGCCAGGAGGAGGAAAGGGATGACCGAATCTACTGGACTGTGTGGGTTCGATGGCCTGGCACATCAAACCCACAAAGGTATAAAGCCTTAGTAGACACAGGGGCACAGTGTACATTGATGCCATCAAGGTGTAGAGGCACAGATTCTGTCTGGATCTCTGGAGTGACAGGGGGATGTGAAGAATTATCTGTATTAGAGGCTGAAGTGAGCTTAACAGGGGACAAATGGGAAAAACACCCCATTGTGACTGGTCCAGAGGCCCCTTGTATTCTTGGCATAGATTACCTCAGGAGAGGGTACTTCAAAGACCCCAAGGGGTATCGATGGGCTTTTGGTATAGCCACTGTAGATACAGAGAAAATCAAACAACTCTCTAATTTACCTGGCCTCTCAGAAGACCCTTTTGTTGTGGGATTGCTGCAAGTTCAAGAGCAACAGGTACCAATTGCTACCAGGACGGTGCACCGGAGGCAATATCGCACAAACCAAGATTCCCTGACTCCCATCCGTGAGTTGATTCATCAACTGGAGGCTCAAGGAGTAATTAGCAAAACTCATTCCCCATTTAATAGTCCCATATGGCCTGTGAAAAAATCTGATGGAGGGTGGAGGTTAACAGTAGACTATCGTGGCCTGAACGAAGTGACACCACCACTGAGTGCTGCTGTACCAGACATGTTGGAGCTCCAGTATGAACTGGAGTCAAAAGCAGCCAAGTGGTATGCTACGATTGACATCGCTAATGCATTTTTCTCAATTCCATTGGCAGCAGAGTGCAGGCCACAATTTGCCTTCACATGGAGAGGTGTCCAATATACCTGGAATCGATTGCCCCAGGGGTGGAAACATAGTCCTACTATTTGACATGGTCTAATCCAAACTGTGCTGGAAATGGGTGATGCCCCTGAACATTTACAGTACATTGATGACATAATTGTATGGGGCAACAAGGCAGAAGAAGTGTTTGAGAAAGGGAAAAGAATAATACAGATTCTCCTAAAAGCTGGTTTTGCTATAAAAAGAAACAAAGTAAAGGGACCTGCACAAGAGAGACAGTTTTTGGGCATAAAATGGCAAGATGGGCGTCAGCATGTGCCTATGGATGTTGTGAATAAAATAGCGACTATGTCTCAACCGACTAATAAGAAAGAAACACAAGCTTTCCTGGGCCTTGTGGGATTCTGGAGGATGCATATCCCAGGTTATAGTCAGCTTGTGAGCCCTCTCTTTAGAGTAACCAGAAAGAAGAACTGTTTTGAGTGGGGCCTTGAGCAACAACAAGCTTTTCAACAAATTAAACAGGAAATAGCTCGTGCAGTCGCCCTTGGGCCCATCCGTACAGGATCAGATGTGCAGAATATCCTCTACACTGCTGCTGGAGAGCATGGTCTCACCTGGAGCCTCTGGCAGAAAACATCTGGAGAAACCCGAGGTCGACCATTAGGGTTTTGGAGCCGAGGATATCGAGGATCGGAAGCCCACTACACCCCAACTGAAAAAGAAATACTAGCAGCATATGAGGGACTTCGAGCTGCTTCAGAAGTCATTGGCACAGAAGCTCATCTCCTCTTGGCACCACGTCTGCCTGTGTTACACTGGATGTTCAAAGGGAAAACCCCTTCTATACATCATGCAACCAGCGCTACATGGAGTAAGCGGATGGCGTTGATTACACAACAATCTCGACTGGGGAAATCTAATCGCCCAGGAATCCTGGAAGAAATCATGGACTGGCCAGAAGGCAGAGATTTTGGAGCATTTCCTGAGGAAGTAGCTCGCGCCCAAGAGGCACCACCATATAATGAACTCTCAGAAGATGAGAGGCATTATGCTTTGTTTACTGATGGATCCTGCCGCGTGGTAGGAAATCATCGTAAGTGGAAAGCTGCTGTGTGGAGTCCCACACGACGAGTTGTTGAGGCCACTGAAGGAGAAGGTGAGTCAAGTCAGTTTGCTGAAGTGAAGGCTATCCAACTAGCTCTAAAGATTGCAGAACGAGAGAAGTGGCCAGTACTCTATCTTTATACTGACTCCTGGATGGTGGCTAATGCTCTATGGGGATGGCTACAGCAATGGAAGAAGACCAACTGGCAGCGCAAGGGTAAACCCATCTGGGCTGCTGCATTATGGCAAGACATTGCTGCTCAGGTGGAAAATATGACTCTGAAAGTACGCCATGTAGATGCTCACGTGCCAAAAAGCCGTGCCAATGAAGAACAATGGAACAACCAACAGGTAGATAAAGCTGCCAAAATTGAACTAGCTCAGGTAGATCTAGACTGGGAGCGTAAAGGTGAGCTATTTATAGCTCGATGGGCCCATGAAACATCAGGACATCTGGGAAGAGATGCAACATATAGATGGGCTCGTGATCGAGGGGTGGACTTGACCATGGAAGCCATTACACAGGTCACCCATGAATGTGAAACGTGTGCCGCAATCAAGCGAGCCACACGAATCAAGTCTCCCTGGAACAGAGGCCGATGGCTGGGTTTTCAATATGGTGAGGCCTGGCAAATTGACTATGTTGGACCACTACCACGAACACATCAAGGCAAGCGGTATATACTCACCATGGTGGAAGCAACTACCGGTTGGTTGGAAACATACCCTGTAAACCACGCCACTGCCCGAAATACCGTCTTGGGCCTTGAAAGGCAAGTTTTGTGGCGACACGGCACTCCAGAAAGAATTGAATCAGATAATGGAACTCATTTTCGAAATAATCTCATAAACTCCTGGGCAAAGAAACATGGCATTGAGTGGATATACCACATCCCCTATCACCCACAAGCCTCTGGAAAGATTGAGAGATATAATGGATTACTAAAGACCATGTTGAGAGCACTGGGCAATGGGGCATGGAAGCAGTGGGATAAAAATTTAGCAGAAGCCACTTGGCTGGTCAATAGCAGAGGTTCAACTAACCGTCCTGGTCCTGCCCAAACAAAACCACTACATACTGTGGGAGGAGATAAGGTCCCTGTAGTGCACCCAGGGAAATGGCTGGGGAAGGCAGTATGGGTTGCACCTCCCATGGGAAAAGGCAAACCCATTCGTGGGATTGTCTTTGCTCAAGGGCCTGGGTGTACTTGGTGGGTGATGAGAAAGGATGGGGAAACTCGATGTGTACCTCAAGGAGACTTAACCTTGGGGGAAAAATAACCTGTTATGTGAGTTATCTGTTGTAGATGAACTTTGCAAGAAAAACCGGACAAGTGGACAAACCAAGCCGGTGCTGGTGCCCAACACTGAACATACTGTTTCCCCTGGCCTGGATATCCATCTTGATGGATGAGACAGAAGTTATGGCCTGCTCCAGTGAACATCTACAGAGGATGAAAGATATAAGAATGTTGTTTGTTTGTTTGATGCAAGATGCAAGAGGGAATACAAGAATGATGTTTGTCTGTTGAAGAGTGGGGGTACTGGTTAATGAGAGTATATAAGAATGTATATGGGTTGTTAAGATGGTTTGTCTGAGCATGACATAAATGGTATGGAATAAGGGGTGGAGACTGTAGTGGGTCTGGGATGGTAGTGATTTTCCACAGCATTCATTTCTGGCCTTCCCAAAGCAACCGCTACGCGTCCTGAAGCCCTGCTTCTCGGGAGGTGGCCGGACATCGCTGCTGATGGGAAGTAGAGAGTAACAGCTTATCTGCTTTTGCTTTGCTTCCCGCGCGCGCGGCTTTGCTGCTTATTTATTAAACTGCTTTTATCTCAACCCACGAGACTCCCATCTTATTTTCTCCCCTTCCCTGACTTGCTGAGGAGGTGGGGGCTAAAGCGGTGTGGTGGGCACCTGGCATCCAGCCAGGCTCAAACTACCACAGCCCGCCTGCCCTGAAGAGAGAAAAATGGCAGAAGCTATTGGGAATAGACTGACTGCCCCCATTCCCTGCCCCCCTCAGCCATTCGGGGGGGGGGGGGGAGGGGAGGAGATAAAGACACCAGGATCAGGGCTCTTAGCCCAGGAAGAGGGGCGGGATAGGGGAAAGGTGGTCTTAAAGGGCTGGTTGTACTCTTCATCGTTGTACCACTTTGTGTTGTTTTGTGTTGATTATGTTTTGGGGTTTTATGGTTATGCTTTAGTTGGTGTTGGATTAAATTATTTTCTGTTTTCTTCCCCAAGCTGAGTAGCCTTGTCTGTTTTCTCCTGGACCATAAGTGGCAATTAAGCCCTTCCTGCCCTTTGGCAATTCTCAGGTCTTTGGTACTTGAGGCTAATCATGGTCTTTTGTTCCCTGATGGGCCGAAACCACAATTGGGAAAAGTGGGTGGTATATAAATTGTGGTATGAAACCATTCCACAATATCAGCAAAGCAAATTGAAAATGTCCAGCTATAATTAAGACCAGTATTATATCAGCCTTGAATTCCACATTGTCCCTCTTAAATAGTTGCAAACAACCTAATTCTGCCTTGAATTGCAACCAAGTGATTTCATCACCAGAGTATTCAGTATGGGTAACCTCAGATGGGAATTGGACTACTCATCTGCATTTAAATTAAGAGACCAAACAGGTAACTTTAGGATTTTTGACTCTTTGTCCTACATGGAAAGAGTCCTATCAAACCAAAATATTGGGACAGGATTAAAAGAGATACAAATGAAGATCTTTGGACCGAACCATCACCAGCAGTAGAATTCAGACGGGAATTCAAAGTTTCCTATTACCAGGCCTAATGGCCTTGGAAAATAGAATATTAATAGAAAATCTGACTTGGCAAGTAGAGTCTCTCTCAAAAGCTACTGAAAAGGGTTTCCAAATTATTAATAGACAAGTTCAAGCAAATACAAAAATGACTTTGCAGAATAGACTAGCTTTAGATTTACTCTTGGTCAAAGAACAGGGAGTGTGTGGCTTCCTAAACTTGGATCAGGAACACTGTTGCATTCACATCCCAAACGTAACTGAAAACTTACAAAAACAATTGATGAAATGAAAAGGGTAGCAGAAGAGAGCAAAGAAATCAGGGATACAGTTAGAAATAATTGGTTAAATTGAATTCTTCAAAGTATAGGCGGATGGTCAATGCAGGGCTGGTTAGCCACATTGCTGGAGAGCTTAATGCTCCAGTACTGGAGCTCTAACATGTCTGGTACAGCAGTGGTGTCACTTCGTTCAGGCCATGATAGTTTATTGTTAACCTCCACCTTTCATCAGATTTTTTCACAGGTCATATGGGACTATTAAATGGGGAACTTGAGCCTCCAGTTGATGAATCAACTAACGGATGGGAGCCAGGGAGTCTCGATTTGTGCAATATTGCCTCCGATGCACCGTCTTGGTTAGCAATTGGTACCTGTTGTTCACAGCAATCCCACAACAAAAGGGTCTTCTGAGAGGCCAGGTAAGCTGGAGAGTTGTTTGATTTTCTCTGTATCTACAGTGGCTATACCAAAAGCCCATCGATACCCCTTGGGGTCTTTGAAGTACCCTCTCCTGAGGTAATCTATGCCAAGAATACAAGGGGCCTCTGGACCAGTCACAATGGGGTGTTTTTCCCATTTGTCCCGTTAAGCTCACTTCAGCCTCTAATACAGATAATTCTTGACATCCCCCGTCACTCCAGAGATCCAGACGGGTTCTGTGCCTCTATACCTTGATGGCATCAATGTACACTGTGCTCCTATGTCTACTAAGGCCTTATACTTTTGTGGGTCTGATGCACCAGGCCATCAAACCCACACAGTCCAGTAGATTCGGTCATCCCTTTCCTCCTCCTGGCTGAAGGCAGGGACCCTCTATTTCTGTTCTTCATCAGAGTATTCATTATCTGACCCTTGAAATTGCAGATCTGAAGTCTCCTCATTGGCTTCGAAGGAAGTAGTTGCAGTTCTTCTATGTCTTGGAGATTGTTGATTGTCCTCTTTTGTTTTGGCAGCCACTCTGCTGACAGCTCTCCTGGGCGGTCCTTTTCTAACAGCTGTCTTCCCCCTTAGTTCACGTACACGTGCTTCTAGCTTAAAAGTGGGTTCACCATCCCACTTCCTCATATCCTCTCCTTGGCCACGCAAAAAGAGCCAGAGTTCATTTCGCGGTGTACTCCTGCGTCTGGGACTTCCCTTTCCCCTGGTCGGGACAGTGGATGACTGAGTTCTTGAGGCAGATCTAACAATCAGGCCATCATCCCACACTGATGAGGAGGTGCAGAGGCTCTCTTCATAGTTCTGTAACCAAGAAGATACCCTCTCCACTGTTGGTATGTCCATGTCTGGATGATACACCATTGCCAGGATATTAGAATATGTAGCTGGGGCACTCTGGATCACTTTTCTCAACATGGCCCGTGTACACTGGACATCGTCTGGATCTGTGGAGGCCTCGACATTATCCAGATCACCATAGATGACTTCCAACACAGCTAATTCCCTTAGATATTGGATCCCTTCATCAGCTCTAGTCCACTTTCCTCGGGCATTTACAAGGTCTTCCTTGAATGGGTATCTTGCCCGTACACTTGAGAGGAGTCGTTTCCAGAGACTACAAACTGAGGTTTTCTTTCCAATGCCTTTATCAATTCCCCGGTCCCTAGCAAGAGATCCTAGCTGTTGGGCTTCTCTGCCTTCCGATTGTTGACTGTCAGCCCCGTTATCCCAGCATCGGAGCAGCCAGGCACCAATCCGCTCACCTGGCTGGCGACTGTAATCTTTTCGCATATCTCTAAGTTCTGTTGAGGTGAGGGACCGAGTAGTTTCCATTTCCTTTTCGATTTCTTTCACTTCTCCTGATCTCCTTACCGAAGGACCAGTTTCTTCTTCTAGCCTTTCCTCTTCCTCCTCGTCTGCCCTTACTAATCGATGATATGGACTTGACCTCCTTATCCACTGCTTCTTTTTCACTACTGGGGCAACCACTGTGGTTGTTGTTTGGTTCCCTGACTCAACCATGGTAGTCTCAGGTATAGTTTGAATTTCCACCTCGGCCATAGTTCTCTGAGAGGGCTGGACTGCGACTGACTCAACTATGTTGGTCTCAGGTACCGTTTGAGTTTCCATTTCAATCACAGTTCTCTGAGAGGGCTGGACTGCGACTGACTCAACTATGTTGGTCTCAGGTACCGTTTGAGTTTCCATTTCAATCACAGTTCTCTGAGAGGACTGGAATGCAGCTCGGTAGGCAGAGGCTAGGCCCCAGTATAGTGCCTGAACCTGATGGGCCTCATTAGGGTAGGTAAGACACCCTTCTATCAGGTAGCGTGTCAGTAAAGCAGGGTTTTTTATCTGTTCAGATGTAAAATCCCAGGTTACAGGAGGTGATAACCGTCCTAGGAATTTGCCTAAATTCATCCACATACCCTGCCACCCAGGGACTGGCCGCTTCAGGGGGCATTTTAACATGTTTCCATCACAAATTTGTACTCTCTGATACCCAGATGACTCCAGATTCCACAAGATATATAATATACCAACCATGTTAATTAGTAATATTAAAACTCTCGTATAAGGGTGACTAAGGACCTGGGAAGTCTGTGTAACAGAATTGTCTAGATCAGTCCAAGCTGAGGAGAAAGAGGTGCTTTGCCCCATGGCCTCCACAAGATAGCTCCCACAGCACACTAAATTCATCAGTAACAGAATGAGACTTGCTATTATTATTTGGGCCATCATGTTCCCAGGCCCTTTCATCCTCTTCACAAAATTATATAGCCAGCTTAGCAAAGCTATTAAGGTTAAAGCACAGCCGAGAGTCAATGTTAGGAGCATCGTGTTCCCAAACATTAGAAAGTGTAAGATAAGCTGCATAACAGCAAGGCTCCGTGACCAGCACAGGAACTTTGCTCTCATTGGTTTACTGTAATTGCAATGCAGTTAATGTAAATCTGCTATTATCTCGCCCCACGTTGGGCGCCAAAAGGGCTGTGGTAGTTTGAGCCTGGCTGGATGCCAGGTGCCCACCACACCGCTTTACCCCCCACCTCCTCAGCAAGCCAGGGAAGGGGAGAAAATAAGATGGGAATCTCGTGGGTTGAGATAAAAGCAGTTTAATAAATAAGCAGCAAAGCCGCGCGTGCGGGAAGCAAAGCAGAAGCAGATAAGCTGTTACTCTCTACTTCCCATCAGCAGCGATGTCCGGCCACCTCCCGAGAAGCAGAGCTTCAGGACGCGTAGCGGTTGCTTTGGGAAGGCCAGAAATGAATCTCCCCTCCCCTTCCTGCTCCTTTCCCCCAGTTTATATTACTGAGCTGACGTCATATGGTATGGAATATCTCCTTGGTCAGCCTGGGTCAGCTGTCCTGGCCATAGTCCCTCCCAAGATCATGCCCACTCACAGCTATTGGTGAAGGTGGGGGAAGGAATGCTGGAGGGACAGCCCCGATGTTGTGCAAGCGGTAGTCATAATATTGATATCAACAGTAAGCACAGCACTGCAGGAGCTGCTGTGGAAAATCACTACCGTCCCAGACCCACTACAGAGATAAAAGCAGTTTAATAAAGAAATAACAAAAGCCATGCACTTGAGAAGCAAAGCAAAGCAAATAAAGCTGTTACTCTCTACTGCTGTAATGGTGCAAGTAATATTCATCCAAAGATGTAGAGAAGCTAAGTAATGCACATACAGAGACATACACAGGCAATATAGTGCAACCAACATAGTTGACACAAAGCTACCCTTTAGTTTGCTAGCTACTTCCTTATATGCTGTTGCTGCCCATGTGATCATCCAGGGCCCAATTGATTAACTCACAGCACCTGTTTCTGATAATTGGAAGTAGCTTGCCAGCTACATTAACTTGTCCCTAACATCTTTATTCAAGCAGGCTGGTCCAAGCCACATTTGTGCCTACAATTCCATCCTTTTTCTTTTCGGACCAGCCAGCCTTCAGCAACACATTTCAAAATTAAAGGTATATCAAGAAAACATAAGTATTTTTACCCATGGCCGTGAGTTTACAACAAAAGGTCAATAACAGCTACATTGCTGTACAATATAACACAAAAATCCATACCTTCAAAATAAACATAACCTGATATATGTTGCTAGGAGGGACGCATTCTGGTGAGAAGGGATGAGCTCTCTGTATGTACTTCAACTGACGTTTCTGTTTCCTGAATGTAGTTTTGGACTTTTCTTCAACTTATTTAGCATGCTTATCTGTGAGCATTATTAAGCTGTTGGAAATATCTCCGCATCTGTAAAAAACATACCATTTTTGCTTTCAAGTTTCCTTTGGCCATCTTGTTAAGTTCTTCAAATCCTTTAATGAGATATAGATTGCTGGAGGAATTTACAGCAGCATATGTGGTGCCACATTTGACAGGGTTTATCTTTTAATAAGGTGATGGATTGAGGGTGGATCACTTGGTTCTTTCCTCAAGATTGTTTTTTCCATTGGTCTTACAGTCATTAAGTCCTTTTGGTTGATGTGGCTTGATCCATTTTGCTGGAATCCACCGGGGACCTTAATCTGTAATGACACAAGCATAGCCTCTTCCCTACGTTAACAGATCTGCAGGTCCTTGCCACTCTCCAGTAGTGGGATTCTTATACCAAACTTTAGGTTTATCAGTAAAATCCAAATCCCGACTCATTTGGGCAAAGTGTGTCAATGCCACTGGTTCATTCCGATTTGCCACATTTCTGAGATGATTCATTGTATAAAGGGCTTTCATAAGTCTATCTTGAGGGCTCACCCCCTCTTCCCCCATTTTTTTGTTTTTCTAGCAGTCCTTTTAAAGTTTCATGAGTACGTTTGATAATGGCTTGACCGGTAGAATTGCCTGGGATTCCAGTAGTATGTTTGACACCCTATAAGTTCAGAAACTTACATGTTCTACTCGCTATGTATCCTGAGCCATTATCAGTTTTTATCTCTTGTGGAACACCAAGGACTGCAAAGCAACTCCTCCAATGTCTTGTAACGTCTCGAGCACTGTCGCTCGTTAAGGCTGTGGCTCAAACCGTGGCTGAATAGATATAAATAGTGACATGTATTCGTTTAAAGCATCCAAAGGAGGCATAGACTGTGACATCCAATTGCCATATTCCTAATGGTGCCAGACCCCTGGGATTAACTCCTACATCTAGGCCGATTTGATTCTGGCATGCAGGGGACATGGAAACAATACCCTGAGCGTCCAATATGGTCAGGTCAAAATGCTTTGCCAGCATTTTCACATCTTGGTGAAAAGAGTCGTTCGATCTTCGGGCTTGACAAAATTTGTCAATTATTGGCCCCATAGGTATCAATAAAGGAGCTGCCACTATCTTGTCAACAATTTCATTGCCAACTAATAGGCCGTCTTTTAAGGCCGAATGGCTTCGAATATATCCAATATAATAGGCAGTTTAACATTCATTTATCTGATGCCAGAGCCGTAGAAATAAGTTATACGGATTTTGATTAGAGATTTCTTTCAACAACACTCTCTCTAATCGGGTGACAGCATCGACCACATATAGGGAATCAGAGATGATGTTTAATGGGAGGTCTGACCATTTCTCGAAAGTTGTAACTACAGCTGTTAACTCCAGCAGTTGGATGGAGTTACTTGGGGAGTGAACAGTTAGGTTTTGCCACTGTCCACTCTCCCACCAAACCACTCCTGCTTTGGCTTGGATCTTACTTGCATCAGTGAATACAGTCAGGCCTTTAACGGGTACTGTTGATATCAATGGCCGGTCTTCCATTTGAAATTCAATGGAAAACAATTTGTTGGCGGGATAATGATTATTTATAGTCCCTGGATATGACAATAAGGCCCACTTTAATTCATCAGATTGTTGCAGTGCCCAGTTCAAGAATTCATCTGTGAAAGAACAAACATGATGTGTGCCTCAATCCCTGCTATTTCCAGCAGACGTTTTCATACAATGGTAAAATAAAACACGAGGATATTTTTTGCACAGAGGTGCTAGCACCAAGGAAACATACTGTAAAAGCAAACTTCTCACTGTCGTCCTCATGTAGAGGAACTGTGAAAAAACAATCCTTTGTCAATCACCAATAGAGGCCATTCTTTCGGAATCATAGCAGGAGAGGGTAATCCTGGCTGTAAAGTACCCATATCCTGCATCACTGCATTAAGAGCTCTTAAATCATGTAATAGCTGACATTTCCCTGATTTTTTAGGGATTGTAAAAATTGGTGTGTTCCATGAACTAGTGGATGGCTTAATATGACCTTTTTCTAATTGTTCATTTACTAATTCATTAATCTGGGCGAGCTTTTCTTTATTCAACAGCCACTGATCAATCCAAACTGTTTTATCTGTAATCCAGGTTAACTTCAGGATTGGTCGCCACTAAAAATTTTTATTTGACAAACAAAAGCCCATTTGATTTAAGACATCTCTACCTAAAAGCCAAACTGAAGTATTCATCACATAGGGTCTAATTTGTACACATCTATTTTCTTCGTCCTGTATCCATACCGAAATCAGGTCTCTGCTAATTTTTGTCATCTGAGTGCCTCCTACTCCGACAACAGGGGTCTCTAAATTCTCTAAAGGCCAGCTTTTTGGCCAAAAGGATAACGGAACAATGGTTCCATGCTTTCACCATTTGAATGTTGGAATACAACCATCTGAGTGGGCTTTGCCTGTGAAAGTGCAAGTCTTACCTCAGGTACTCCAGTGGATCCAAAATCACCATCTTGACACTCATAACTACCTGCAAATTTTAGTTCCTTTAGATATATAAACTGGTGGCTGCCAAACTTTAACCATTATTCCAATGTTTCCGTCATAATCTGCATCAATAACACCAGGGAGCACAAAAATATCCTGTCAAGAGGCCGATGATCGTCTTAAAAGCAGAGCACTTAAACCATAGCCAAGGGGTCCATGAGCATTGGATGAGATAACTGTTATATCCATATTGTGGATGGCTACATCTATTGCTGTTTCCACATCCACTCCTGTGCTTTGTGCAGTGGCTGATCTGAGGCCATCCAGGCAGCCACTGGTGTTGTAGGGCGTTTGTGTTTCATTGCGCTCGCCCTTTTTGCGCTCGTTAATCCGTTTCCTTTAGACATTACGTGTCTGGCCACTCAAGAACGGCACTCAGTGGCTCTGTGTCCAAACTTGCCACATTTGTAACAATTGCCATTAAATCTGCCATTGGACCCTGATGATCTGACGAAGCTGTTTATCCATACCAATGGTCTGGACTGACACTGATTTTTCACATATCCCATTTTTCCGCAGTTAAAACATTTTGACCTGCGATTTCCTTTGTGCTGTTGAACTAATGGTTTCAGTGCTGTTGCCATTGCTTCAGCTAAATGTGCCGATGATCCTACCCGAGAGCAGGCTTTCTATCATGTCAACCAAAGTTGCCGTCTGCGGGAGAGCCTGCAGGATCTTTTTGCAATCATGGTTAGCATTAGCAACTGCTAAGTTTAATCCTATTTCTGCTTTTACTTCAGCCAACATATTAGGTATGTGATCCAGAGCTGCTCTTAGACAGTCTAAAAAGGTCGTAAAAGGCTCATTGGGTTTCTGTATAATGGTTGTGTATGAGGGAACTGGCACCCCCATGTCACGGACGATCTTAAACGCTTGACGAGCCAGTGTCTGTTTGTTGTAAAATAGTAAAAGGAGTCGGGCTTGTACCTGAGGGTCAGTGAATGGTCCTTTTCCTAACATATCCGCTGTGACGACTCGCTGTGGATCTCCCTGCTGTAAGTCCATATTTTCTACTACTGATGAAGATGTTGAACAAGACTGGCCCCCGTACCGATCCTTGTGAAACTCCACTGGCCACAGACCTCCAACTCGATTCTGTGCCATTGATCACCACCCTCTGGGCTCTGTCATTCAGCCAGGTCCAATCCACACTGCCTGAGCTTTCTGAGGAGGATATTATGGGAGACAGTTTCAAAAGCTTTGCTGAAGTCAAGGTAGATGACATGTGCTTCTCTTCCCTCATCTAGCCAGCTAGTTATGCCCTCATAGAAGGCTATAAGGTTGGTCAAACAGTATTTCCCCTTGGTGAATCCATGTTGACTTCCCCTGATAACCATCTTTTCCTTCATATGTTTAGTGATGACATTCAGGATGATTTGTTCAATCACCTTTTCAGGGATGGAGGTGAGGCTGACTGGCCTGTAGTTTCCTGGGTCATCCTTCCTGCCTGTTTTGAAGACTGGAGTAACATTGGCCTTTCTGCAGTCCTTACGCATCTCGCCTATCCTCCATGATTGTTCGAAAATGATGGAGAGAAGCTTAGCAATCACATCAGCCAGCTCCCTCAGCACTCTAGGATGCATCCCATCGGGATGAGCCTTAAGCTTGGCCAACAAGTCTTTAACCTCTTCCTCTTCCACCCAGGGCAAGTCCTTTGCTGTCCAGGCCATCCTGTTATCCTTGCTGGACTGGGCTTCCCAAGGGCTGGCCTTGGCCATAAAGACTGAAGCAAAGAAGGCATTCAGTACTTCGGCCTTCTCTGCATCCTCAGTCACCAGGGCACCCTCTGTGTTTAGCAGCAGACCCACATTCCCCCTCATCTTCCTTCTACTGCTGATGTACTTGAAAAACACTTTATTACTGTCCTTAACTTTCCTGGCTAAATTTAATTCTAGAAGGGCTCTAGCCTTCCTAGTTGCACCTCTGCATGCTCTGGCAATGTTCCTATACTCTTCCCAAGTCCGGCCCTGTTTCCACCTCTCATAGATGTCTGCTTTCTGCCTGAGTTGTCCCAGCAGATCCTTGCTCATCCATGGAGGCGTCCTACCTCCTTTTCCTCCTTTCTTGCATTTTTGGACACACTGATTCTGGGCTTGGAAGAAGTGGTGCTTGAAGATTGACCAGTTCTCCAGTCGTTCTATTACTCCCACTCCTAAACTGGACAGAAGAGTGAGAAATATAATGAGAATTTCCTGAGTCAAGGTAAAAAATGGTCAAACAGGAAGGCATCCAGGTGGGTTCTGAAAACCTCCACAGAAGGAGACTCCATACTCACCCTGGACCGCCTATGCCAGTGCTCCCTCACCTCAACAATGAAATAGTTTTTCCTTATGTTTAAATGGAACTTTTGTGTTCCAACTTCTTTCCATTACCCCTTGTCCTGTCAGTAAATACAACAGTAAAAAAGGATGCCCCAGTGTGGAAACCAAGATGCAGGACTCAATACAATGTGAGAAAGAAGTGGACCGGTGTGTGAACACAGTGTGCACATGGGTTTGATGTGGATACAAATATGACTTGGACCAGCCAGATACTTCCTCAGTTTGAATAAAGATGGTAAGGACAAGTTAATGCAGCTGGCAAGCTGCTTCCAATTATCAGAAACAGGTGCTACAGGTTAATCAATTGAGCCCTGGGTGATTACATGGGTGGAAGCAGCATATAAGGAAGTAGCTAGCAAATGAAGGGTGGTCTTGAGTTGACCTTGCTGATTGTGTTATGTTACATGTGTGTGTCTTTGTATGTACATTTCCTAGCTTCTCTACATCTTTGAATGAGCATTGCTTGCATTAATCACAAGTTGTGACCCTGATGTGATACGCCAAATCTGTCAGATCAAACCTTTCAGAAGAAACGCTCGAATCACTGTGACAGAAACATCTGAAAAAGCAAGTGGGTGACTGAGATGAGAAAAAATGGGAATGACTTTAAGCAGACAAGAAATGTCTCCCATGGACGTCCTGCAGCTTATCCTCTCTGACAGAGGATTAAATTACAGCAAAGAAACATTACAGAGGCTTGTAAAATTAGGGCAGGATATAGGCTTTGTCTCCTCCCCACAAAATAAAATAGACCATTGGTAAAGATTAGGGAGTATTTTGTGGGACTCCATTGAATTATGTAAACTGATACTATCTATCTTGAAGCAACTACAAGATGAACAGGCCATGACCACATATACAGTGACCGACATGAATGCAGAAAATGCTAAGCCATCTGCGTTCCCCTTAGATGCTAAAAGATTCTTTGGAGCTGGTGATTTCATCATGCCATCGACTCCCCCTTTAAGGGAAGATGCTGAAAGATTTTTTGGAGGTGGTAACTACGTAGTACCATCAGCTGCACCTTTGGAAAAAGAAAGCATGGATGTGAGCCCCCCTCCCCCCAGAACCCCCTAAGCCCCTAGTACTTCCACTAGAAACACCAGTGAAGGTGCCAGTAGGAGTGTCTGAGCCACCTATACGAGAACCAAATGCGTGTACTGTTTCTTCTCCCCTCCCACCCATCCTGCCCCGTCCTGTCCTGCTGTCATGCCTGAGGGAGCACCTGGTGAAAGATACGCTTTGCTCATGAGGCTACGTATCTGCCATTGCACCATAGATCATCAATCCCTGAGTATACGCCTCTTCCATCATCACCTCGAACATCTAGTGAAGGGGAAGATCAACAAAGAAATGTGTTACAGGAAGAATTAATAAGGCATGGAGAAGATATGAAAATTGACTTTGACTAACTTGGAGGAACTGATAAAAAAGCCAAAAGCGACAGCTAACCAACTACTCAATTGGCTTCACCAATTAATGGAATCTGATGTTAAGGTTTCGGCTCCACCAATAGTCAGAGACCCCTAGCTGGGTGACTATGATCCAGCTAAGAAGTGACGAGGCCTTATTTGCGACGGTGTAATAGAAGGTGAATTTATTCTGCAAGACTTCCCAGTGATACCAGTAGCTGACAACCCTCCGCAAAGGACAGTGGGTGTCTCTGGATTGGAAGTTGCTCAGGGAAGGGCAAAAGGAGGTGATGCAATATGGTTTGACCAATACATATGTTCAAACATTATTAGATCGTATATTTACCAGTGGATTAATGACCCCATTTGACTGCCAGAAGCTAGCGGAAACCTTCTTGAAGCCCACTCAGGTATTACTATGGGAATCTGAATGGGAGAAAAGAGTGGACGTAGTAGTAGTAGAAAATCTAGAGTTACAGCAGGAGGATCCATGACGGGTTGTCACAGTCGACATGATGTTGGGCAAAGGACAATTTTCTGACCCTCAAGTTCAGGCTTGTCTACATGAAGCCATTTTATGACAAACACAAACATTGGCTCAGCAGGCATTTAAGGCCGTCCCTGACGTGGGGGTGCCAGTTCCCCTGTATACAACCATCATACAAAAGTCCGATGAACCTTTTATGACATTCTTGGACTGTTTAAGAGCAGCAATGGATCGCATACCAGGTATGTCAGCTGAAGTAAAATCTGAATTGGGACTGCATTTAGCAGTTGCTAATGCTAACCCTGATTGTAAAAGGATCCTGCAGAATCTCCTGCACACCACAACCTTAGTAGACATGATAGAAGCCTGCTCTCGAGTAGGATCTTCAGAAGAAAGATTAGCACATCTGGCTGAGGCCATGACAATGGAATTAAGACCGTCAATTCAACAGGGCAGAGGAAATTGGAGGCCAAAGTGTTTCAGTTGTGGAAAATTGGGACATGTGAAAAACCAATCTCAATCTAGACCATTGGTATGGAGAAACAACTCCATCAGAACATGGGGGTCCAATGGCAGATTTAATGGCAATTGTTGCAAATGTAGTACATTTGGACATAGAGCCACTGAGTGCCGCTCTCGAGTGGCCAGACACATAACGCCTAAGGGAAACGGATTAATGAGCGCAAAAAGGGAGAGGCGATGACACAAAAAACACCCTTTGTCACCAGCGGCTGTCTGGATAGCCTCGACTCAGCCACTAAAGGAAGTGCAGGAGTGGATTTGGAAACAACAATAGATGTAGCTATCGGCAATACAAACGTAGCAGTTATCCCATCCAATGATCATGGACCACTAAGTTATGGCTTTAGTGCTCTGCTTTTAGGACGGTCATTGACCTCTCGACAAGGTATTTTCTTGCTCCCTAGTATAATCGATGCTGATTGTCAAGGAAACATTGGAATAATGGTTAAAGTATGGCAGCCACCAGTTTATATACCTAAAGGAACTAGGATAGCTCAGTTCCCTTCGTGGCTGTAGTTCTACTCACAGGTGTTCGAGAGTGCCGAGATGGTGGTTTTGGATCCACCAGTGTACCTGAGGTAAGACTTCTAATGCCACTTTCGCAGGCAAAGCCCACTCAAATGGTTGTATTCCAACATTCAAATGGTGAACAAATGGTTGGGTACAATGCGTTACAGGATACAGGAGCAGACGTTACCATTGTTCCATTATCCTGTTGGCCGAAAAGCTGGCCTTTAGAGAGTTTAGAGACCCCTGTTGTCGGAGTAGGAGGCATACAGATGACAAAAATTAGCAGAGACCAAATTTTGGTATGGATACAGGGTGAAGAAAATAGATGTGTGCAAAGTGGACCCTGTGTATTGAATACTTCAGTTTGGCTTTTAGGTAGAGATGCCTTAAGCCTAATGGGATATCATTTGTCAAATGAAAATTTTTAGTGGTGGCCATTGATGGGCGACCAATCCCGAAATTAACCTGACTCACAGATAAACCATTATGGATTGATCAATGGCCGCTGAGTAAAGACAAACTCACCCAGATTAATGAATTAGTAAATGAACAATTAGAAAAAGGTCATATTAAGCCATCCACTAGTGCTTGGAATATAAGAATTTTTACAATCCCTAAAAAATCAGGGAAATGGCGGCTGTTACATGATTTAAGAGCTGTTAATGCAGTGATGCAGGATATGGGTGCTTTACAGCCAGGATTACCCTCTCCTGCTATGAAAGAATGACCTCTATTAGTTATGGATTTAAAGGATTGTTTTTTCACAATTCCTCTACATGAGGGACGACAGTGAGAGGTTTGCTTTTATAGTACCATCTATTAACAAACAAGAGCCGGCAAAACAGTATCAATGGACTGTTTTACCTCAGAGAATGAAGAACTCTCCAACTATCTGTCAAACTTATGTTGCCTGGGCGCTGGCACCACTACGCAAAAAATATCCTTCTGTCTTATTTTACCATTATATGGATAATATACTAATTGCAGGAAAAGATCTGGATCAGCATCAAATACTGGAAGAAGTGAAGCAACAATTGGGCATCTCTGGGTTAGTGATCGCACCAGAAAAGGTGCAAATGCATGCCTCTTGGAAATATTTAGGTAATATTATCACCAGTGCACACATTTATCCTCAGAAAGTGAAAATTAAAACAGAAATTGCTAATTTATCAAACGTCCAAAAGCTAATAGATGATATCCAATGGATATGAACTATATGTGGTATCACAAATGAGGATCTTGCGCCACTAATGCCTTTGCTAAAAGGGTTGATAGACGCTGACAGTGCATGAAAACTGTACTAGCAGCAAATACAAGGAATAGAAAAGATATGAAACAAGATAGTCAATAACTACAGTCACTGATATGATCCTGACTTGTCTGTGGTAGGCGTCCGGAAGATCTCAGGTTGTAACGTGAGAGGTGGGCACGGGGTGGAATGAGAGGAGGTGCTGGTGGTAGCAGATATAAGCACATAGTGTAAACAAGGGGTTGGAATAAAGTATCATCAATGCTGAGTGTGTGGTGATCCTTGTCCCCTCAGCGGGGGGGGCTGAGTAATCCGTGCGGGGGCCTGGTGGTGTTGCCAGTGGCGGCAACACTTGTCTATTAACATTGCTGCGATAAGTCAAAACCAGCATTTAATGGCAGTCTTGATGCAATGGGATTCAGTAGCAAAAGACCCATTGAGGATTCTGGAGTGGATGTTTTTGCCATATAATTTGCAAAAAACAATCACAAAGAGAATAGAGGCAATTGCGAAAATAATAGTTAAGGACAGAAAACGTTTGCTGGAAATAGCAGGAATTGAGGCAGACGGCATTTTTGTTCCACTCACAGATGAATTTTTGAACTGGGCGCTGCAACAGTCTGATGAATTAAAGTGGGCCTTATTGTCATATCCAGGGACTATAAATAATCATTATCCTGCCAAAAATTGTTTTCCATTACATTTCAAATAGAAGACCAGCCGTTGAGATCAGCAGTACCCATTAAAGGCCTGACTGTATTCACTGATGCAAGTAAGATCCAAGCCAAAGCAGGAGTGGTTTGGTGGGAGAGTGGACAATGGCAAAATCTAATTGTTCACTCCCCAAGTAGCTCAGTTCAACTGCTGGAGTTAATGGCTGTGGTTAGAACTTTTGAGAAATGGCCAGATGTCCCATTGAACATCGTCTCTGATTCCCTGTATGTGGTCGATGTCGTCACTCGATTAGAGAGAGCATTGTTGAAAGAAATCTCATATTCAAAGCCATTCGGGCTTAAAAGAGGAGTTATCAAAAGGCAACAAAATTGTTGATAAGATAGTAGTAACAGCTTTATTGATACCTATGGGGTCAATGATTGACAAATTTTCCCAAGCCTGCAGATCGCACGATTTTTTTTCACTAAAGTGCGAAAATGCTGGCAAAGCAGTTTGGCCTGACCACATCGGACGCTCAGGGTATTGTTTCTAAATGCCCTGCATGCCAGAGTCAAATCGGCCTAGGAGTAGGACTCAATCCCAGGGGTCTGGTGCCATTAGGAATATGGCAATTGGATATCACTGTCTATACCTCCTTTGGACGATTTAAACAAATATATGTCACTATTGATACTTATTCGGCCATGGTTTGGGCCACAGCCTTAACGAGTGGCAGTTCTCGAGATGTCATAAGACATTGGAGGAGTTGCTTTGCAGTCCTTGGTGTTCCACGAGAGATAAAAACTGATAATGGCTCAGGATACATAGCGAGTAGAACATGTAAGTTTCTGAACTTATAGGGTGTCAAACATACTACTGGAATCCCAGGCAATTCTACCGGTCAAGCCATTATCAAACGTACACTTCAAACCTTAAAAGGACTGCTAGAAAAACAAAAAACGGGGGAAGAGGGGGTGAGCCCTCAAGATAGACTTATGAAAGCCCTTTATACAATGAATCATCTCAGAAATGTGGCAAACTGGAATGAACCAGTGGCATTGACATATTTTGCCCAAATGAGTCGGGATTTGGATTTTACTGACAAACCTAAAGTTTGGTATAAGAATTCCACTACTGGAGAGTGGCAAGTACCTGCAGATCTGTTAACGTGGGGAAGAGGCTATGCTTGTGTCATTACAGATCAAGGTCCCCGGTGGATTCCAGCAAAATGGATCAAGCCACATCAACCAAAAGGACTTAATGACTGTAAGACCAATGGAAAAAACAATCTTGAGGAAAGAACCAAGTGATCCACCCTCAATCCATCACCCTATTAAAAGATAAACCCTGTCAAATGTGGCACCACATATGCTGCTGTAAATTCCTCCAGCAATCTGTGTCTCATTAAAAGATTTGAAGAACTTAACAAGATGGTCAATGGAAACTTGAAAGCAAAAATTGTGTGTTTTGTATGGATGAAGAGATATTTCCAACTTACAGATAACGCTCACAGATAAGCATGCTAAATAAGTTGAAGAAAAGTCCAAAACTACATTCAGGAAACAGAAACATCAGGTGAAGTACAAAGAACTCATCCCTTCTCACCAGAATGTACCCCTCCTAGCAACATATATCAGATTATATTTATTTTGAGTTTATGGATGTTTGTATTATATTGTTCAGCAATGTAGCTGTTATTGACCTTTTGTTGTAAACTCATGGCCATGGGTAAAAATATTTATGTTTTCTTCATGTACCTTTAATTTTGAAATGTGTTGCTGAAGGCTGGCTGGTCCAAAAAGAAAAAGGGTGGAATTGTAGGCACAAATGTGGCTTGGACCAGCCTGCTTGAATAAAGATGGTAGGGACAAGTTAATGCAGCTGGCAAGCTGCTTCCAATTATCAGAAACAGGTGCTGCAAGGTAATCAATTGGGCCCTGGGTGATCACATGGGCCAAAGCAGCATATAAGGAAGTAGCTAGCAAAGGAAGGGTGGCTTTGAGTCAACTCTTTTGGTTGTAGTATGTTGCCTGTGTATGTCTCTGCACGTGCATTACCTAGGTTCTCTACATATCTGAATGAATATAGCTTGCACCACTACAACACGTTACACATCAAGGTCCTCGGTGGATTCCGGCTAAGTGGATCAAGCCATATCAACTGAAAGGACTACACGGCTACAACAACAGTGGAGAAAACAACTCTAAGGAAAACGCCGACTAGATCCATCCTCAATCCATTGCCCCCATCAAATGTTCAAATGAGTTCACGTGAGCAGTTCAGTTTTTAACCCATCTGAAGTAAAAAGCCACCTCCCAGCCCAGGGCAAAGAGCTGGATTGGATTTAGTTCTAGTGCTCCTTATAGACACCATTATTCTTGTTTTTGCACCAAACCTTCCTTTTCTGTTGGTAGCCTGTTAATGCCTAGTGCAAGGCATTTCCCAGGTTGGAAACCTCCTTGATTTAGGATTTTGTTGTAGTTTTTAGATTAAAGTTATCATTTCTTCATTTTCTTTAAGCAGATGGCACCAGTGCTTTGTGCATCTGCAAGAAAACGATGTTTATTTGAAGGGATTGGAAGCAGGAACATAAAAGCTACAGCGTGGTAGAACCGTCTCTCTTTTCAAAAAAAACAAACCACACGGGGTCCAAAGTTCATCTGTTACCGCTTGGTGCAACCAAATGTAAAACCTGTCAGCTATGGTGCCACGCATCTTCCAGCAATCCATATCTCATCGGGAGAACTGAAGAACTTAACAAGACTGCCAATGGAAACATGGAAGCAAAAGCAGGGTGTTTTCATAGATGAAGAAGATATCTCTGACAGCCTAATAAGAATGCTAAGAACAATCTGAAACTGCATGTGGGAAAACAGAAGAATCAGTTAAAGCATGGACAGCTCTTCCTTTCTCTCCAGTATGAGTCTCTTCTGGCAACACGTCAGATTATGTTTATTTTGAATTTATGGATTTTTGTGTTATATTGTTCAGCAATGTAGCTGTCATTGACCTTTTGTTGTAAACTCATGGCCGTGAGTAAAAATACTGATGTTTTCTTGATGTACCTTTGATTTTGAAATGTGTTGCTGAAGGCTGGCTGGTCCAAAAAGAAAAAGGGTAGAATTGTAGCCACAAATGTGACTTGGACCAGCCAGATACTTCCTCAGTTTAAATAAAGATGGTAGGGACAAGTTAATGCAGCTGGCAAGCTGCTTCCAATTATCAGAAACAGATGCTGCAAGTTAATCAATTGGGCCCTGAGTGATCACATTGGCGGAAGCAGCATATAAGGAAGTAGCTAGCAAACAAAAGGTGGCCTTGAGTTGACCTTGCTGGTTGCACTATGTTGTCTGTGTACGTCTTTGTACATACATTTCCTAGCTTTTTTACAAATTTGAATGAGCATCACATGCATTCATCACAACAGTTTGATTTTTTGTTTTGTTTCATGCAACAAATAAACATTAATTCAAACAGAAACAAAATTTTGCTACCACCACCTCATCAGTTAATAACATTTAAATGTGTTCACTTTTCTGTTCTATACTTATTGTTTCTTGAATTTAAGGCACAAGGGGTTTTTGTCTGGATATACATGCCACTGTCCATCCTTGAGTGGAGAGTCCACTGGTCCTCTGAGTCTGGTGTAATGAGTCCAGTATTTTTCAGCTATCCTTACTGCTGTCTCAGTGGTCAGTAACATCTGGAACAGGCCTTCCCATTCAGGTTGCAGTTTGAATTCTTTTTAGGACTTGATCAGGACCCACTCTCCAGGCTGGAAGGTATGGACTGTAAACTCAAGAGATGGCATTTAGGCCAAAAGCCCTTTTTCCTGAGGAAAGACAAAAAAAAAGAAGACCACCCAAGTATCTAATTCTTTTAATAAACGTCTTTGATTTAAAGGGCCTTAGGCCAGGTTCTCTCCTTCCCGGGGACTTTTTCCTTGGGACTTTTTTATTTATCTTCTTACAAATCACACATCATTCACAAATTTGTTTGGCTACTGTATACGTTCCTATACGTACATATTTTCTTAAAACTAAATCACACATTGCTTGCATCCCCCAGTGCCTTCTTTTATGTAAAATAGCCATAATTTCCCTCATAGCTTGTTTATTTAACATTTCTTTTCCATCTGGGAGAATCCACCTCCCGTCTCAATGGCTCCCAACTCCCTTATTGTTTCTTTCTGTTTTTCTGTAAACACAGGAGTTGTCTTTGGTGCAGGTACCTGGGGATTGAGATTATATATACTCACAATCTCATGGCTTAATGTTGCCTCTTTGGCTGCTTCATCAGCCAGTCTGTTTCCCCTGACTCTAAAAGAATTCCCTTTCTGATGCCCATTCATATGGACCACTGCGATCTCATTTGGAAGTGATAAATTCTTTAATACTTGTTTAATTAATTGTCCACATACTAATACTTTTCCCTTGCTATTGAGTAGACTTCATGCCTTTCCAAAAGTTTATACCACTTCAGAGGCATACCTTGAATCAATATAAAATGTTCCTTCTTTTCGTTCTCACAGTTGTAAGGTTCTGTTTAAAGCATATACTTCGTATCTCTGGGCTGACCAGGTATTTGGTAATTGCCCTTCTTCCTTTGTCTATTGCCTCATTCCTTCAATAATTGCATAGCCATTATGCCTTTTGCCTTGAATTACTCTCAAGGCCTGTATGTAAATTCAGGTCACACTCACACTCTATTATAGCTAAACAATCTTGTTCAAGCTCTGTGGGAAACCAAGATGCAGGACTCAATACAATGTGAGAAAGAAGTGGACTGGCGTGTGAACACAGCATGCCCATGTAGCTGATTGGAGGAGCCTCTGCCTGAACAGGAGATGCAAGTAGCAAACAAGTTATCAACACAGCTGCTCTGAAGGCCACTGAACAAAATCAATCTTGATTAGAAGGAACTAAAGGAGGTATATGTAAAGGATTTGCTTGTACAATAAATTATTCTGTTCCTGCACTTTAACAGAGTCCCTGCCCATGTTGACACAAATGGTGTCTCCGTGTGAGGAGGCAATGTCTGCAAAGACTGAGCCGGTGGCAAGCCCCACAGAACTGAAGCTGCTGAATCAGGAGCCTGGCACCGGCACAATTCACCATTGCGGGGAGAGCAAGGTGAGCTGTGGGGGATGATGGGTTGTAGCCTATCATCTGAAGAAAAATCAATCCTGAGACTGATGGAAGGATTATTATCTAAGCATAAGGTGCACATAGTCCCAAATACCCTAGGAAAACTCTTGAAATGGGTCTCTGTTGAGGTCCCTGGGGTTGATGCCATTTCTATCTTTACGGCTTCTATATGGAATGAAACTGGGGTGAGACTATGGGATCGCATGACACAGGAAGATAAACTTGCCATGGAATTGTTATCTCCTTGAAGATTAATGTTGGAAATGATGCAGAAGAACGACAGAGTTAATCGGCCCAATGAGGGGAATCAGGATCACACAGTACGTGTGCCCACATCTTTCTGCAGGACAGAAAGTGAGCAGTTGGGAATGGGAGTCATGGGGAATTCAGTCACCTGGGAACAACAAATAAATCTACATGTGTTACACCACGTCTTGGACAATCAGCAGCCAACTGTGCCTATGTTGCCTTTAGTAACTTTTCTTGATTGGGTTCAAAAGAATGTGCCGGACTTCCCTCCTACGGGTACTTTTTACAGGGGAATGTGGACTAAAATAGGTGAAAAGCTCTGGGATGCAGCCACTGGACTGATAAAAAAGCTGCACAACATCTGCCAGTGTGGCACCAGGTGTCCGAAGCCTTAGAGCAAATGCATAGAGTCAAAAGATAAGCTGCCACAGTTTTAGGCAGTGGGACTCTCAGATTCTAAGGAGGAGAATCTTTTTCCTTTTGACCCTGGCTCTATTGATTCTGAGCAAGGACAGGATTTATTTCCTCCCGATGATGAGCTCGTCCATGGGCTCCCCGCGGCCCCCGCCATCACCTACGGCCCTCTCAGCAGCCCCCAGATCAACTCAACCATGGGACTGTCCCCACTCCCCACCCCCCTGAGCGGCTCCGAGGACGTAAAGCCCCTTCCGAGGTTGTGGGCAGGGCCATACCTCCCCGCAACCCTCCCCTCCGGGCCCTGCAAGAGGCTCTGCACCATCTGCGGGGACCGATCCTCGGGGAAGCACTACGGGATGTACAGCTGCGAGGGCTGCAAGGGCTTCTTCGAATGCATCATCCACAAGGACGTGATCTACGCCTATCGCGACAACCATGACTGTGTGGTGGACAAACGGCAGTGCAACCGCGGCCAGTACAACCGCTGCCAGTACTGCCACCACCAGTGAATTTGGTTTTAATTCCAAATTATTTTCTACCTTATGCTCTTTTGTCTCAATAGAATCCAGAAAGCAGAGATCTTCTTTTGATCACAGAATGGGCCTTTTTGCCTCATGCTTTTTATAAAACAATCACTTCACGAGTAGAGATGTACTCTGTGAACTCTTCCAGAAAGGAAGGTTCGGTTTGCACACTTTGAAAGCATCAGATCCTGATGTCATTTATATACCTAGTAATAAAAGGAACCTGGACTGGATGATTGCAGAATCACTGACCATGCAGACTCTTCTTGCAGATTTTACTGAGCAAATGTCTGGACATTAACCTAAACATGTATCGTTAAGTTCTCTCAGTAATTTTCCTCTAGGAGCTAAAGTTCTGTTGTCTCATGTACCTCTTACCAAATCATAGAATCATAGAATGGTAGTGGTTGGAAGGGACCTTTAGAGATCATCTAGTCCAACCGCCCTGCAGAAGCAGGTCCACATAGATCAGGTCACATAGGAACGTGTCCAGGCGAGTCTTGAAGACCTCCAAGGAAGGAGATGTTTCGAGTATAGCCGACTCGAGGCCGACCCCTTGCGTTGTGGAGTTGGGGATACAGATGATCCGAGGTCTGATACACTCCAACTGAGAAAGAGATATTGGCAGCATATGAAGGAGTTTGAGCTGCCTTGGAAGTGATTGGCACAGAAATTCAACTTCTCCTAGCATCCCAACTGCCAGTGCTGGGCTGGATGTTCAAAGGGAAGGCCTTCCCCACACATCATGCAACGGATGCTACTTGGAGTAAGTGGATTACACAACGAGCTCGCATATGAAATTCTAGCCACCCTGGATTTCTGGAAGTGATCACGAGCTGGCTAGAGTGTGAAGATTGTGAAATATAACCAGAGAAGAAGGTGACACGTGCTGAAGAGGCCCCATCGTATGATGAACTGCCAGAAAATGAGAAGCGGTATGCCCTGTTCACCGATGGGTCCTGTCGCATGGTGGGGAAGTATCGGAGGTGGAAGGTGACTGTATGGAGTCCCCTACACAACATTTCAGAAGCTGCAGAAGGAGAGGGTGAATCAAGTCAGTTTGCAGAGTTAAAAGCCATCCAGTTGGCTTTAGACATTGCTGAACAAGAAAAATGGCCAAGGCTCTACCTCTACACTGACTTGTGGATGGCAGCAAACGCTCTGTGGGGATGGCTATAGCAGTGGAGACAGAATAACTGGCAACGATGAGGCAAACCCATCTGGGCTGCCCGGAAGAACAACAGCATAACAAGCAAGTGGATAAGGCTGCCAAAATTGGGGTGGCTCAGGTAGATTTGGATTGGCAACACAAGGGGAAGTTTTTAGCTCAATGGGCACATGACACCTCAGGACACTAGCTGGTTGCTGAACGAGAAAACTGGCCAAGGCTTTATCTCTACACTGACTCGTGGATGGCAGCAAATGCTGTGTGGGGGTGGTTACAGCAATGGAAGCAGAACAACTGGCAACAACGGGGCAAACCCATCTGGGCTGCCCCAATATGGCAAGACATTGCTGCTCGGCTGGAGAAGCTGATTGTGAAAGTGCGCCATGTAGATGCCCGTATAGCTAAGAACAGGGCCACTGAAGAACATCTGCATAACCAGCAAGTGGACAAGGCTGCAAAGATTGGAGCAGCTCAGATAGATTTAGACTGGCAACACAAGGGGGAGTTATTTTTAGCTCGGTGGGCCCATGACACCTCAGGTCATCAAGGCAGAGATGCCACCTATAAATGGGCTCGTGATCGAGGGGTGGATTTAACCTTGGATGCCATTGCACAGGTTGTCCATGAGTGTGAGACGTGTGCTACAATCAGACAAGCCAAACGGTGGAAGCCCATATGGTATGGAGGACGATGGCAGAAATATAAATACGGAGAGGCCTGGCAGATTGATTATATCACACTGCCACAGACTCGCCAAGGCAAACGTCATGTGCTCACAATGGTGGAGGCGACCACTGGCTGGTTGGAAACATATCCTGTGCCTCATGCCACTGCACGGAACACCATTGTCGTGGTTTTGCCCAGCCGGGAACAAAGAGCCACGAGGATGCTCGCTCACTCCTCCCCTCCCGGTGGAGCGGGAAGGGGAACCAGAGAAAAAGGGGAAAAACCCGCGTAGGTTGAAATAAGAGCGGTTTAATAGAACAACAATAAGAATGAACAGGTTCAGGGGGAAAAAGGAACAGTTTTAACAGTACACGAGGGGAATATACAAAAGGAACGGCGCGTGCCGCGGCTGCTCACCACCCGGGACCCGACGCGACTCCCCTTCCCACCGGTAGCCCCGCCTGTGCTCCCGAAGCCCCGCCCCCGACTAGCTCCCTGCTTCTAGGTACTGGGCATGATGTCAGTATGGTATCGAATACCTGTTGGCCAGCCCAGGTCAGCTGCCCATGCTGTGCCCCTTCCTACTTCCTCATCAAAGTTAACTCTATCCTAGCCAAAACCAGGACATTCCACCCCTTATTCTATACCATCTACATCATGCCTAGTTTCACAATATACAACATCTGAGCACCACATTTCCTCTCCCTGAAAAAATAGGGGCACACACAGAGAAGTATATCATTCCCTCAGTTTATAGGCCACCCCCCTAACATTCCCGTTAAGTCCATTTAGCCGTTTAGTTCATAACGTCAGGTCTTATTCATCATAAATCTTTCACAGCAGGGCAGATGGGATGTGTGTGTAGGATAGGTCACTGCATGCAGTATCAGGATTTTGCAGTTGGTCTTTTAGGTGTGTCTTATCTGTAAGTTGAAAGCACTGATCTTGAGGACGTCACTGGGCACCAATTCACATTCTGCTATTCTGTATCTTGCTTGTCCATGACCATCTTTCGGTGATCTGGGTGGTCCTTTGCCGCGAAGTTTTCGGCTCTTGGCCTGAAAAACCAGACTCGAAGTCTGCAAACCAGACTCTAAGTCTGAAAAACCCAGGCTCGAAGCCTGAAAAACCCAGGCTCAAAGCCTGAAACCAGGCTCAAAGCCTGAAACCAGACTCTAAGTCTGAAACACCCAGGCTCGAAGCCTGAAAAACCCAGGCTCGAAGCCTGAACAACCAGCTCCAAGCCTACTTCATGCGGCGATCAACCCAGGGTCTGATTCTCAGCTGGGTGGGAAAAAATCAATCCTACTCAATGTGAGTGATAGCAGAAATCTTCGCTTCATTGAGAGCAGGCTCTAACTTATATCCAGCAGCTTCAAAGCTAGCTCAGCAACAGCAGCTAATAGATTACATTCTCATGTTCATCCTACTTGCGGTTTCTGCGATAAGCAAGCTCCCTCACATTTTCCCATCTTGTTTTTCCCCCGTAGTTGTTTTCCACCTTGAGCTGTTAGCTCGTTAGCTGAAAACAGCCCGACCTTGAAGGAAGAGAAAGCGGCCTGCTGTCTGCGTGACAGCAACTGCTTTAACCATGGCTCTGACTCTGGTCTTGATTGTGCATTAAATTCATATAACTAGAACTCAGATTGCCTTGCCCCATCAGGCCTAACATTATACCCTGGGATCCATGTCCATTCTCCCTTAACCACTCCTCGACAAATCCCCCGTTTTGTTTTTGCACAATCAAGACTGAGTCAGTCAATTTATGCATTGCCTTCGTAATACAACTATATATTATCTTAAACATTACAAGCAAAAGCAAAATAACCAATATCCATCTTAACCCTTCTTTGATTAACATAGTCAACCAAGGTGACAACCCCCCAAAAGCTGATTGAAGCCAATTATCAAAAGGGTTATAACCCACCGTAATATTCTTAGCATGAACCTTTAAATATGCCAAAGCTTTGTGAATAGATTCACTATGATCAGAAAGATTAAAACAACACATGCCTTCAAAGTCTTGGCATCCATGCCCTTGTGCCAATAGCAAAAAATCAATAGCTGCACGATCTTGCAATAAGGCATGTATAAGGCTTTTCTGGTCTGCTAGCAATTTTTCAATAACATCAGTAGTAACATTAGCTTGCTGCTCCGACCAACACACTAGTTTTTCTAACTGCCGTAAGGCCTGGGCTGCAGCCAACCCAGGTACAAATGCTGAAGCAAATACATTCGCCGTAATGGACCACAATTGTACTTTACCATCACAATCTCCTTTTAAGTTGTGGGTATCTCTTGTTTTCCGTAACTTGGTAATTTTTAACCATTCCTGCTGTCGAGGAGCAAACAAAGTTAGTTTCCCTAAATAACATGGTTTCTAGATCTCTCTCTTGATCTACAGTAAATGCCTCCTCCTGAGCAATGAGGATATCATGCATACAATGATACACAAGTGCATGTCTAATACTGCCTACATCACTAATCAAGCCTTCTAATGTCATTGAGGTTTGGTTACTTTGTTTGCTAAGCCAGCATCCTAATTTGCATAGCTGAGTTCATAAAGCAGATACTCTTACACCTGGAGCAAATATACTAGTTGCTATTATTGCTGAGGAAGACCAAAGGTAACATGGTCATCACATTCACCAGTAAATGCATGCACAAATTGTTTTGGACAATGATGTTTCTAAATCATTGTGTGATTAGGCATCAAGATCGTCAGTTGTCCCAAACTGCGTGGTTCCCTTTGTAATCTCAAGGGTATTCCAGGCCATGCCTGGTCCCCACAGATCAGAAAAATTCCCTTTGGTAACTGTACAGGCACAAGACTAGACCTGGATCTTTTTGGTGAAGTATAATTGCACCGAGATGTTGCGTTCTTATACACGCCCAGGATGGGATCCACATTCTTTCCCAAATGTTTTGGTATTGCTGGTAAAATTAAACATAACGCAAAAATCCATCTTTATAGATCTCAATAATTCTAACTCCTGTGGCTCTGTTGTCATTATTGGCAACCATGAAATGATCAAATCCCAGCTGTCAACTTTGCCATTACCCTTAACTAAGGGATTTGTTTTTAATGCATTTGGTACAGGCCATTGTGCCACATCTGATGGAGCTCCCACCAAACAGGTAGAAAAAGGATTATCTGGAGTGGTCATTGATAAACATATTGTAGACTGATTGATTGCTTTGGCCAGTGTAACCCACATGTTTTGCTTGGTTTGTTGAAATTGCCTAAAACCATTTACCACAATCATTTGAAGCATCAACAGTATGACAAAATCCTTTTTTTTTTACTTCTGATAAAAAAAATCCTTCACCAATGAGTCTAAAACACAAACCACCTTTTAGCTTCTCAATGTCAAAATGTTCTGTTCCTGACACCTAAAACACCTTAGAAAGTTTCCACTGTAAGAAAACCAGTATTCATCATCACATCTACAGCAAAATGCATAACATCACGACCAACAGTTTTTACACTCGTTGAGGCAAGGGAATGAGGATGGAAAGGAGGAGCCCAGCGGTCCGTGAGGGCCGGGTCCGGTGGTGTCGGCGCGGTGTGTGTGGGGGCTCCGGAGACACTGACCGGGCGCGGGAAGCGGCTGCGCGGCGGCGGCTGCGGATGGAAGGGGCGGGGGGGGTCTGGCTCACTCCGTGCCGTCCCCGGCGCCGGCGGCGCAGTCGGTATTAGTCTCTCCTGTGTTTTCTTTGTCTCCCCTCGCGTGCCCGATGGTGCCCAGTCTAACACGGGGTCGCGCTCCCCCACTCCTCTGATCGTCCTGCGCTGCACCCCCGCCCGACTCTGCCCACTTGGCATTCCCCTTGGCGTCCCAGGGCTAACTCGGAGGGTTGGGCTCTGAACGGGAAGCAGCTCTCCCGCGGGGGCTCTGCTCCGAAGCCCCTTCGCCTCCCTGACTTTGTAAAAACTCTTGTGTAGAGAAGAAATTTTTTTTTTCTTTTCTTTTATTTTTTTTTTCTTTTCTTTTTTTTTTTCTCAGCACGCCCCGCTCAGCGACGGGCCGCGCACCGGGCTGGCTTTCAGTGGCGACAGGCTGTGTTTCGATGGTCTCTTGTCGCTCCAGTTTCTTTAATACTTCCTGCAGGAACCTGTCCGCTCCCTTGTCTGTCTCCTTCAGCCTCGGCGCAACAGTCAACGCCTGGGCTGCAGCCATGGCCACACGCTGTTCTGCTTGCATTTCTTTTAAAGTATTTATCACGTGTCTCCAAACGAGACCTAAATTTTTACTGGTCTTACTATTGTCCTTATCACCATTAATAGTGGCTTCACAGAGAAGGTTTCCAATTTCTCGCCACTCACCAGAAAAGGGAGATGAGATATAATTAGTCCCGATACCAAACAGTCCAGCTGTTGGCTCGGCTACAGTCTCAGGCATATCAAGCCGCTGAGTTACAGCAGCGGCCAAATCCTTTTCCAACTTATACTTTTTCGAACGGTTAATTACTTCTCTCCATGGTTTTATCAGTTTCCGAGCAGTCTTATCTTCGTCTATAACCAAGTCCCAAAGACAAGTCCCATATGCTCTCCACTCCTTCTCATCAAAATATTTCTCAGAGTCCTTAAAAAAGCCTTTACAATTACTATGTACAAGTAGACCAGACAAATCGGTCAATTTAAAGTCCACCCCCTGTTTTTCTAAAAAGCGATGTAAAAGTGAGAGTGCTACCTCCTTTTCCATGTTGTCGGATCCGCGTCTCACCGCAACCTGTAGTCACTCCCCCGGGTACAGCAACCTCTGCTTGGGATCCGGCAGGCTTCCTCCTCCGACTGCCTCTGCCTCCGGATTTTCAAGTCTCAGCTCCCCGCAGGCAGGCTCCTTACCCGGTAACATCCAGTGATGGTCCCTGTTCGGGCGCCATATGCCGCGAAGTTTTTGGCTCTTGGCCTGAAAAACCAGACTCGAAGTCTGCAAACCAGACTCTAAGTCTGAAAAACCCAGGCTCGAAGCCTGAAACCAGGCTCAAAGCCTGAAAAACCCAGGCTCGAAGCCTGAAACCAGACTCTAAGCCTGAAACCAGACTCTAAGTCTGAAACACCCAGGCTCGAAGCCTGAAAAACCCAGACTCGAAGCCTGAACAACCAGCTCCAAGCCTACTTCATGCGGCGATCAACCCAGGGTCCGATTCTCAGCTGGGTGGGAAAAAATCAATCCTACTCAATGTGAGTGATAGCAGAAATCTTCGCTTCATTGAGAGCAGGCTCTAACTTATATCCAGCAGCTTCAAAGCTAGCTCAGCAACAGCAGCTAATAGATTACATTCTTATGTTCATCCTACTTGCGGTTTCTGCGATAAGCAAGCTCCCTCACATTTTCCCATCTTGTTTTTCCCCCGTAGTTGTTTTCCACCTTGAGCTGTTAGCTCGTTAGCTGAAAACAGCCCGACCTTGAAGGAAGAGAAAGCGGCCTGCTGTCTGCATGACAGCAACTGCTTTAACCATGGCTCTGACTCTGGTCTTGATTGTGCATTAAATTCATATAACTAGAACTCAGATTGCCTTGCCCCATCAGGCCTAACATTATACCCTGGGATCCATGTCCATTCTCCCTTAACCACTCCTCGACAGTCCTTACTGTAGTGTCAGTGATATGGCATAGAGCAACTATGGTAATGATGACATACAACAACAATGTTATTTAACAACTAACATAATACAATTTGATTCAACGAATTCACAGGCTATTCTCACCCAAAATCAATTTTCCTTGAGGTACACACTGGGTTGTCCCATCCTTACACATCACCCACCAAGTGTACCCAGGTCCCTGAGCAAAAACAATCCCACGAATGGGTTTACCTTTACCCAAGGTAGGACTCACCCATACTGCTTTCCCTAACAGATCTTTTACGTGCACTACAGGGACTTTATCCCCTTCTACAGTATGTAGAAGTTCCGATTGGGCAGGGCCAGCTCTGTTCACAGATCCTCTGGAGTTGACTAGCCAGGTGGCCTTTTCTAAATTTGTGTCCCAATGTTTGAATGTTCCACCCCCCATTGCTCTCAGTGTGGTCTTCAATAGTCCATTGTGTCGTTCAACTTTTCATGAGGCTGGTGCATGATAGGGGATGTGATAAACCCATTCAATGCCATGCTCTTTGGCCCAGGCATCTATGAGGTTGTTCCTGAAGTGCATCCCATTGTCTGACTCAATTCTTTCTGGGGTGCCATGTCGCCAGAGGACTTTCCTTTCAAGGCCCTGGATGGTGCTCCGGGTGGTGGCATGAGACACAGGATACGTTTCCAACCAGCCAGTGGTCGCCTCCACCATTGTGAGCACATGACGTTTGCCTTGGCGAGTCTGTGGCAGTGTGATATAATCAATCTGCCAGGCCTCTCCGTATTTATATTTCTGCCATCGTCCTCCATACCATATGGGCTTCCACCGTTTGGCTTGTCTGATTGTAGCACACGTCTCACACTCATGGACAACCTGTGCAATGGCATCCAAGGTTAAATCCACCCCTCGATCACGAGCCCATTTATAGGTGGCATCTCTGCCTTGATGACCTGAGGTGTCATGGGCCCACCGAGCTAAAAATAACTCCCCCTTGTGTTGCCAGTCTAAATCTATCTGAGCTGCTCCAATCTTTGCAGCCTTGTCCACTTGCTGGTTATGCAGATGTTCTTCAGTGGCCCTGTTCTTAGCTATATGGGCATCTACATGGCGCACTTTCACAATCAGCTTCTCCAGCCGAGCAGCAATGTCTTGCCATATTGGGGCAGCCCAGATGGGTTTGCCCCGTTGTTGCCAGTTGTTCTGCTTCCATTGCTGTAACCACCCCCACACAGCATTTGCTGCCATCCACGAGTCAGTGTAGAGATAAAGCCTTGGCCAGTTTTCTCGTTCAGCAATGTCTAAAGCTAACTGGATGGCTTTTACCTCTGCAAACTGGCTCGATTCACCCTCTCCTTCTGCAGCTTCTGAAACTTTGCGTAGGGGGCTCCACACAGCTGCCTTCCACCTCCGATGCTTCCCCACAAGACGACAGGACCCATCGGTGAACAGGGCATACCGCTTCTCATCTTCTGGAAGTTCCTCATATGATGGGGCCTCTTCAGCACGGGTTGCCTCCTTTTCTGGTGATATTTCACTGTCTTCACACTCTGGCCAGTTCGTGATCAGTTCCAGAATTCCAGGGCAGCTAGAACTTCCTACACGAGCTCGTTGTGTGATCAATGCGATCCACTTACTCCATGTAGCATCAGTTGCATGATGTGTGGAGGAGGCCCTCCCTTTGAAGATCCAGCCCAGCACTGGCAGTCGGGGTGCTAGGAGAAGTTGTGTTTCTGTGCCGATCACTTCTGATGCAGCTTGAACCCCTTCATATGCCGCCAGTATCTCCTTCTCAGTTGGAGTGTATCGGGCCTCGGATCCTCTGTATCGCCGACTCCAGAATCCAAGGGGTCGGCCTCAACCCTCCCCAGGTGCTCTCTGCCAAAGACTCCAAGTAGGGCCATTCTCCCCAGCTGCGGTGTAGAGCACATTTTTAACATCTGGTCCTGTCCGGACTGGCCCAAGTGTCATTGCATGAACTATCTCCTGTTTAATTTGTTCAAAACTTTGTTGCTGTTCAGGACCCCATTCAAAATCATTTTTCTTCCATGTTACGTGGTAGAGAGGGCGCACAATCATACTGTAATTTGGTATATGCATCCTCCAAAAACCCACAACACCTAGGAAAGCTTGTGTTTCCTTTTTGCTAGTTGGGGGAGACATGGCTGCAATTTTGTTGATCACATCTATTGGGATATGGTGACGTCCATCCTGCCATTTTACTCCTAAAAACTGGATCTCCTGCGCAGGCCCTCTGACCTTACTTCGTTTAATGGCAAAACCAGCCTTCAGAAGAATTTGAATTATCTTCTTTCCCTTCTCAAGAACTTCCTCTGCTGTCACCCCACACAACAATGTCATCAATGTATTGCAGGTGTTCTGGGGCCTCGCCCTTCTCCAGCGTGGCCTGGATCAGTCCATGGCAGATGGTGGGGCTGTGTTTCCACCCCTGGGGCAGTTGATTCCAGGTATACTGAACCCCTCTCCAAGTGAAAGCGAACTGGGACCTGCACTCTACTGCCAAAGGAATTGAGAAGAATGCATTGGCAATATCAGTGGTGGCATACCATTTGGCTGCCTTGGACTCCAGTTCATATTGGAGTTCCAGCATGTCCGGCACAGCTGCGCTCAGCGGTGGCGTGACTTCATTCAGGCCACGATAGTCTACTGTCAGTCTCCACTCTTCCCTAGACTTTTGCCTTGGCCATATGGGACTGTTAAAGGGTGAGTGAGTTTTGCTGATCACCCCTTGGCTCTCCAGTTGGCGAATCAACTTATGAATGGGAATCACTGAATCTCTGCTGGTGCGATATTGCCGCCGGTGCACTGTTGTGGTTGCAATTGGTACCTGTTGCTCCTCAACCTTCAGCAAACCCACAACAGAAGGGTCCTCTGAAAGGCCAGGCATGCTGGATAGTTGTTCAATTTCCTCTGTCTCCACTGCAGCCACACCAAAGGCCCACCGGTACCCTTTTGGGTCCTTAAAATACCCTCTCTTAAGGTAGTCTATGCCCAGGATACACGGGGCTTCTGGGCCTGTTACAATGGGGTGTTTGTGCCACTCATCTCCAGTTAAACTCACTTCAGCTTCTAACAAGGTTAGCTGTTGAGATCCCCCTGTCACTCCAGAAATACAAACAGATTCTGTCCCTTTACAACTTGATGGCATCAGAGTGCATTGTGCTCCAGTATCCACTAAAGCCTTGTACTCTTGTGGGTTTGATGTGCCAGGCCATCGGATCCACACTGTCCAATAAACTCGGTTGTCCCTCTCCTCCACCTGGCTGGAGGCAGGGCCTCCCTAGTACTGGCCATGGCAGTCATTGGATATCTTTTGTAGAAAAGAGCTAGAAGTCCCCTCGAGGGGACTAGAATAGAGCTCAACCCTTCTATTCTGTCTAGGGAGTTGCTCACTGGAAACTGGAGCAGCATCTTTCCAAGAGAAATTGCTCCTTGTAGCGGTTTTTCCCCGTAGCTGCCGTGCCCGTGCCCTTAAGGCCGAAGTAGGTTGCCCATGCCACTTGTTCATGTTCTCTCCCTGGTCCCGCAGGTAAGACCACAAAGCACCTCGTGGTGTCTGCCCTCTATATTCCCTCTCTTGAACAGAGGGACATCTACTAATAGCTGAAGTATGGACTCGGGCAGGTGGAGTGCGGGACATATCTTCTTTGAATTGGTGGAACTCTTTTGACATTTTATCTACAGCCGAGACAACAGCCTGTAGGGAGGAAGACAGACTTTCTTCATATTGCCGAAGTCGAACACCCATTTCCCCCACTGTTTTCCCCTCACCTTCTTTCCAGGAGATGACTGCCAATGAATTAGCATAAGATGATGGTGCACTTTGCAGAAATCTTTGCCACATAGACTGTGTGCACTGGACCTCATCTGGGTCTGTTGGTAACTGCTCATTATAAATCATTTCCCGCACAGCTAACTCCCTCAGGTACTGGATACCTTTGTCCATTGTGGTCCACTTGCCTGGGTGGCATATGATATCTTCTTTGAAGGGGTATCTTTCCCTCACACCAGACAAAAGTCTTCTCCAGAGGCTGAGGACTTCTGTCTTCCTTCCAATCGCCTTGTCAATGCCGCCATTCCGGGACAGAGAGCCCAGCTGCCTGGCTTCCCTGCCCTCCAAGTCCAAGCTGTGGGCCCCATTCTCCCAGCATCGGAGCAGCCAGGCAACAAGGTGCTCGCTTGGGTGGCGACTGTAATCTTTTTGCACTTCTCTCAGTTTGCTCAGGGACAAGGATCGGATGATTATCTCTGGCTCTGGCTCTGACTCTTCCTCCCGTTCCCGTGATGACACTGGTTCATTTTCATCCCTCACAAGGCGAACTGATTTTTTTATGTGTTTCTTTTTCTGGACAGGAGCAACTGACACTGCCACAGGTTGATCCTCTGATTCAGGATCAGTGTCTGCTGTTGGAGTTAGGGCAGCAACAGCATCAGTTGCCTCAGTTTGAATAGCCACAGTGGTTGCTAGGGTGGCATTCCTAATCTGTACAAGTAAAAAACTCTTCCAATACCTGTTCATATTCTTCTGTATATCAATCCCTCCATAGCTGCCCAATCTCATAACAGTCTGGAAAACACATTTCACAACTCTACCCAAGAAAAACACCCTACCTAGAGGACAGAGCAATAAAACCACAATGGCTGGGACATCCCAAGTGCATTCTGAATTGTCAAAAGCTATTGCAGTTAACTTGAATGAGTAAGGGAGGATGGAAAAAATGGAAAAATTACGTCCCTCCGTTTTTCCCATGAACTGAGTGTCATTACTGTCACTACCTTCTGAAAATAAATGTCCAAGTTGCAGAAATGCCAACCCAGTCATGTACAAGTATTGGCCTAGCTCCATACCCAGTGATACAACCATGCCATAAGCCAGTAACAACCAGTATATCAGAACGAGTGCTTTCGTCCCTTTTCCAAAGGACATAAACACTATCAGAGAGAATACATAGTGCATATGACAAATTATGGGCCAACAGCAGTTAAGCAAATACATCAACATTGTGACAATTGTTTCAGCCTACTGTGTCTTATTTCAACCCTGCGGGCCCCACGTTGGGCGCCAAATATGTCGTGGTCCCTCAAGGGAATTTGATTTTGGGTGAGAAGAACCCGTGAATTAAATTGTACGATGATAGTTGTTAAATAATCCTGCTATTGTATGTCACTGCTACCCTAGTTGCTCTATGCTATTCACTAACATTGCAGGAAGAACCACTCAGATCACTGGAGGATGGACTTGAATGAGCAACACACAGGATGGTGAAAAGTGAATCTGCGCCCAGTGACTTCCTCAAGATCAATGCACGTCAGAGGGATGGCCCATAAACTGAGGGAATGATATACCTCTGTGTGTGTCCATATTTTCAAGGAGAGGAAGTGTGGTGGTAGATAATTTTAAAGTGTAAACGTAGGCATGACGTAGATGGTATAGAAGAAGGTGTGGAATGTTCTGGTTTGGGCTAGGATAGAGTTAAGTCCTATGAGGAACTAGGAAGGGGTACAGCCTGGGCAGCTGACCCAGGCTGGCCAGTAGGTATTCGATGCCATCTTGACACCATGCCCAGTATCTAGGTGGGGAGCCAGCCGGAAGGAGCTCTCTGCCGGGGTCGCAGTTTTCGGCTGCCGGTCCAGAGCGATCAGTCGGGTCGGATCCCGGGTGGTGAGCGACTGCGTCATGCACCAGTCCCTTTGTATATCCCCTCATTTATTGTTATAATTGTTCCTTCTTATAAAATATCTGGTATTCTGCTTATAAAATATCTGGTATTCTATGATTCTATTATTTTATTTCTTTAGTATATTAGACAAAAATGTATTTTTATTTTTTCTGAAGCAGTTGATGTTCTTGTTAAAGCTCCAGTAGTCTCACAGGAGCATTTTGGGACTGAGAATCAGGCTTGTCACTTTAAAGTTTAAGTTTTACCCTGAACTACAGGCAGCGACATGTTCATGAGTGAGCTTACACTCATGCACTCAGCAGCAGGGACTGTAAGAATACTTGCTTTTCTAAAGGCTGTGGTTTAAATCCAACAATGAACTCCAGATTTTTTTACAGTTGATACTGCAGTGCCAAAAAGTTAAGCACCAGAATTCATCACCCTTGCTTTCTAATTCCTTCTGCTAGAAGTAAATACAGAGGTTCATGGTGGGTGTGATGCAGCTAATTTAGTGTTTTAGGTCAGTGGACCCTGTTTCTGACACACCTGATCATGCTTCTCCTGACGCAAAGAGCAATGTTAGGGAAAGATAAACAGCATGAACAAACTTCATCTTTCTCCTGAACAACACACAAAGTACAATAAACTCCACTGAGCAGATATCTTATTTAGACAGACAGTGACCATTGCACAAGGAATAGCTTGGAGTGAATGTTATGTAATATATGGGATTACCCTTCCCTGTAAGTTGTTTCATCTATGACAAAGGACACATCTTGATCCAAATAATTTCATCGTAAGATACAGGAATGTGAGGTTTAAGCTTCTCCAATAGCAAAGAGTAAGAACTGTGAAAAAGGGCAGCTAAGAAATAATTCAGCTCTCTGTGATACACCATTCAGACTGTATCTAACAAGGAAAAGTAGCAAGACTCGTCTTGAGACATACATTCTTTAAAGGAGGCATCCGTTTTATTAAGAAACTTCAATGACAGTTCTATTCTATTCTATTCTATTCTATTCTATTCTATTCTATTCTCTGTTGTATTCTGTTGCATTCCATTCTGTTCCATTCTTTTTTTCTTTTTTTTTTTTCAATTTGGCAATAATATTGAGTTGTGAAAAGTGGAGCAAAAGATTTAGAAAAGTTTAAAAGATTTTGCTAAAGTTCATACTTTTAATCAATCTCCTGCACTCAAAGGTATAAATTCTGTTTCACAGACCTGGTTCCAATGGTAACTGAAAACTTGTGTGTGACCTATAAATATTATCACAAACAGTAACAGTATTTGACAAATGGTCTAATCACTACAGTGTAGATCAACACATTTTTTCTTTGCTGTAATAAAGTGTCTCTTCTTAGAAAGCATATGGATTTATACTTTTCCAAATTTATACAATATCTCAGAAACATGCTGACCGTGTTTTAGTCTAAAAAAGTGGAAATATTTCACAAGATAAATATCCATATTTTTTTTACAATATGTCTGCACAAGTTGCACATTATTTTCAAGAGTTTAAGCATTTACAGGTTTTTGTCTTTTTTTGGGACAGCTGTCTTGTTCAAAAACAAGTTTAGCATCCCTTCCATCAAAAAAGGCACACAAGACAATATCAGAAGCCAGTCTGTGGCAAAAAGGCTTATATAAAACCTTATAATAGTGTTTCTCAGTTGCCATTGGTATAGCAACTGTATACAAATCTCAGAGAACCTCATTATGAACATTCCTCCTGAAGCATAATGTATGTAAAGTGGAAAAAGAAAATACACTTTCTGGAATAAGCAATTTCCATAATTAAAAAATGAACTCCACTAGGACTTTTCACATTCGCCATTTAAATCCTCAGGCCATTTAGCAACAACTAGTGAAATTACTAATACATTATTGGAACTGAGCACTGATGCAGAATTCTGCGTGAAGTTGAGGAAAGACACTTTATGTGATCTATCAATATCTTAAAAATTTGAAATATTTTTTGTTTCAAGTGAAACTAAAATTAACTAAAAAAATCAAATTGTACCAATTATCCTTGTGAGTGTCTCAGCAGGTTTCTCAGAAATTGTTAATTTATTTACAAAAATCCAACCCTAATAACTTACTAGGCTTTTTTTTTTTTTTAATTTCTAATTCCAGAACAATGGAATTTGAATTATGTATATTTCTATGATTTGAAAAACTCAAATTAAACTGATTTTTGTCTTATTTGCATAATGAACCCTTAATTCATAGAATCATAGAATGGTAGGGGTTGGAAGGCACCTTTAGAGATCATCTAGTCCAACCGCCCTGCAGAAGCAGGTTCACCTAGATCAGGTTGCATAGGAACATGTCCAGGCGAGTCTTGAACACCTCCAAGGAAGGAGCCTCCACAACCCCTCTGGGCAGCCTGTTCCACTGCTCCGTCACCCTCACAGTGAAATAGTTTTTTCTTATATTTAAGTCAAACTTTTTGTGCTCCAGCTTCATCCCATTACCCCTTGTCCTGTTGCTAGATACAGTAGAAAAAAGGGATGTCCCAAACTCCTGACACCCACCCTTTAGATATTTCTAAATGTTAGTAAGATCTCCCCTCAATCTCCTCTTCTCCAGACTAAACAGCCCCAGTTCCCGCAGCCTTTCCTCATATGAAAGATGCTCCAGTCCCCTGATCATCTTGGTGGCCCTGCGCTGGACTCTCTCCAGCACTTCCCTGTCCCTCTTGAGCTGAGGAGCCCAGAACTGGACACAGGACTCCAGATGAGGCCTCATCAATCTACGCAGGCTCTTTTACCTTTTCTCTGATCCCTTCCTCGTTCCGCCAGGAGGAGGAAGAGTCGTAGTTTTTTTCCCTTTTCCCAGCTCGGCAAAACCACAACACCGGGGAAAAAGATATGCTACGTTAAGTCTTAAGGTTCAAGTGTTAGGTGACTGAATTATGAATGTCAAATATAATGACTGTTTGAAGGCCATGACTCTCAGACCTTTAAGTTGTCTCCCTTTGCACTACACTAGAAATGGCAATGATCAGTCAGAGTTTTCTCTATAAAACACTGGAAATATATTTCTAGTATTTCATATAAAGAACTATATGACATTTCATTTCAAACCTGGCTTACTGGCTTCAAAACACATTTGTCTGATATTAACATTATGTTAATGAACATTAGAACATAATGCAAGTGCACTATATCTGAGTATCCAAAGCCCTAGTTCAATGATTAAATGTGAATAAGCCTTGCAGAAGATTGAGCAAATCATCATCAGCTGCACTGAAGATATGTTGAAGTGGCATCTCAGGGAAAGACCTAAATGTGACAATCTGGAAGTCTCATCATCCCCTACAAAGACCAAAAATGGAATGTATGTTTTTCTAGTTAGAAAGAGCTCAGCTTTTCACAGAAAGGGAACTTCATATGGCTGTCTTTCAGCAGAAGCCAATTATCTTTTGAATCACCTTCCTAATACTTAGTCACTAACAAAATAAATGTAGGAATAGTGGGCAACAAAGAGTTTTTATTTTAATAACTGTTATAGTTGTTCCACACTTTCCCTTTCCAAGTGATCTGTCCTTCCCTTGCTTTAACGCTGACTAGTCCAAAAAGAAAAACTGCTAACAAAGAAAGGAAGTATGAAAGAACTTTAGAGTGGGTGCAGACAAATGAAGTAAAACTTTTTTTCTTTTGTGAACTGACACGGTGGAAGAGACAATGTTCAAAACAGAGCCAGTCTGCATTTTATCCAAGTTAATAATACAGTCATCCTCCTCCAAGTTAGCTGATCATCATGAGTGTTTTGAGCTACTTTTGAAATGTACAGATGATGCTTTTTCTCTGGGGAGTCGTAGAAGGGAAGGAAAATATGCCAGGCAGTTAAACAACAGATTGTGTACTTTTTTCTCTTATAAGAAATCAATCCCATTGTATTAAAATTCTATAATAAGAATGATCTTGTAACAGACAATTATGCAAATATAGTATTTTAATAGTGGTAAATATTTTAAAACTCTTAGTCACCATGGTCCAGCAACAGCAATACATAAAGCTTTATATACTGACCAAGAAGACTAAGAAGGAAATATTTGGTTTGATTTGGATCCAAGCAATGATATATCAAATTCTTGAAGCCCAACCAGGCTTATGAATTCCATCAATTATGGAAACTCAGTATGATACTAATGGAGGCGTTGCAACTATCTCTACTTGCCCTTTCACAAACATAAACATAGTCAAATTAAGCAAGTACTATCACAGATCTTTTACTGTTTATTACTTAGCCTGGCTTGCAAATATGAGGAGGGAATACTATCCAAATTTCAGAATCAGAAGCCCAGATCCTCACTTTAGGATTTGGAATCTGAGTACAAATTCCACCAGAAAATACAGACTCTGTCTTTTGGGCATCAACAGCTTATGTTAAAAGAGAAGTGCCCCGAGATGACTGAGGACCCTGGCTATTCCCTGGCCAGTCCCACAGATTTAGAACTGAGCATAGCTAGGTTGGTTATCAGCCATGCTTTAGATGTAGGCCCTGTGGCAGATGAAGATCTATCATTATCCCATTGAGATATGGTGGTGGCTACTAGTCAAAAAGAGTCCCCTCACAGGACAATTAACATCAATATGCACTGACCTTACAGGTGCCGCACCCAACCCCACATGGTCCCTGGTATTACAAAAGGTAATTTCTACTGTGCCTGTTCTGTTATCTTCCCATTTCCTTAAAGATGTGGCTATTGTTACCACCAAACTCTGCTGTGTCACCATAAGTTAAAAAACCCTATTCCTTTGTGAAAGGGTCCTTACCCAAAACAGCTTGAAGCATGAAAAACCCATTTGGCCCTTGACATTGCCAAATAGGCAATACACAGCGCCAGCATCAGTGTTACTGGCTCTCAGTGTTACTACCAACAGCCCTTCCCCCTTACTGCAGTAGTCTGCGGGTTCACAGGACCACTCATAGCTCTTCCTGTAGTCACAGCCAAGTATGACTTCCCTAACAGCCCAAGAACCTGCTGTTTTGGGAGATTCTGACTTCTCAGATACGAATCTTCTCAGAAGCCAAACCTTCCATGATGGTCAAGGCAAGGTATCTTGTCACTTCTGAACCAAACCACCTGCTAGTTCCAATAAGTACCTCCCCTACCTCCAATGACCCATGTTGTTAATTTAGAGCAGCACCCTGTAAAACCATGAGCCCCAAACCCCATCACCTCCCTCCCTTCTCACAGAACTGGAAGAATAGGAAGTAGTCACTCACACCCACATCCTGTTTAGCAGCCCCATCTGGCCAGTGGGCAAACCCAACAAACAGGTCTTGGCATCTGTCCGTTTACTATAATAGCATACATTCTGCCTCCTCTCTGCTTAATGCAACAGTCCCAAAAACTGCTGAAGTATTCAACACCATTTGCCTTGCTTCCTATGGATGGCAGTTTTGGACATTAAAGATACTTTCTTCCAGTCCCCCATCCACTCAAATGACCAAGGTCACTTTACTTTTACATAGAATAGCATTCAGTACACCTTTACTCATTTACCTCAACATTATCACCATGAACATACCCTCACTCATGGTCTCTTCACCTTAGCTGAAACTTCTTTCACTCCTGATCTCTCTTGCTGCCAGCATACCAATGACATTCTCCTGGGCAGACCTACACATGAATCTGTTGCACAAGGTATGATCCTCATAGTTTAAGCTCTGAAATAACACTGGGATCTTTCCACTCCTCCCTGTAAATGCCAGTGTCCTGCTCAGAATGCACAAGTCTTCTTGTGTTCCAGTAACAAAAGTATTCCCAAAACTGTCTTGCAATCTCTTTTATCTTTACCAACACTCTCCTCAAAACACAACCTCCACAGTTATTAGGCACTCTATAAATTTCAGCATGCCCACGTCTCTGATCAGTCAGCTAGTCCATTCTCTGTATTCTTTGCTGCAACATTTCACCTGGGACTGGAACACGAGTCATCAACAAAATCACAGAATCTCAGAATCGTACGGGTTGGAAGGGACCTCGAGAGATCATCTAGTTCAATCCTCCCTGCCAGAGTAGGACCACCTAGAGTAGGTCACACAGGAACTCATCCAGGTAGGTTTTGAATGTCCTCAGAGAAGGAGACTCAACAATCCATCTGGGCAGCCCGTTCCAGTGCTCCCTCACCTGAACAGGGAAGAAATTCTTCCGTGTATTTCTTTGGAACCTCTTATGTTCCAGTTTATACCCATTGCCCCTTGTCCTATTGTCGTGGTTTGGCCCAGCTAGCAAAGTAGCACCACGACAGTCTCTTGCTTGGTGCCCCCATTCACCCCTACCCTCGTTAGGACGGCGGAGGCCCCAGCGAAATGGGAGGAAAAAGATAAGCAAGGTTGTTGTGGATTAAGACAAGGGCAGGGAGGGCTCGCTGCCAATTACGGTTCTGGGCAAAACAGACTCCAGTACTCGATTTAGAGAGGAAAGTAGGAAAGTTTATGCTATAAGAAACAGAACGGAATAAAAGCAAAAAAGGGAGTAGGATGATGAGAAAATTACAACCAGCACTTTAGGATCTCCCTCCTCCATCCCTCCTTTCTTCCCGGGCCCAGCTCACTGCTCCCCATATCTCCCCCTCCTCCCCCCTCAACGGCTCAGGGGGTCGGGGAATGGGGGATGTAGTCAGTCTCTCACAGATGGGCTCTGCCGCTTCTCTCTTCTCAGATGAGGACAACTCCTGGCATTCTTCCCCTGCTCCAACACGGGGTTCCTCCCCCGGAACACAGTCCTTTATGAACTTCTCTGGTGTGGGTTGTTCCCAGCAGCTGCGGCTTCTGCCGATACAGGTTCCCTCACACAGGACGCAATCCTTGGTGAATATCTCTGGCGTGGATTCTTCGCCACGGTTGCAGTTTCTGCAGTTACAGGGTCCCTCTCTCGGGACAAAGTCTCTTCTGGGCATAAGTTTAATGAGCTGCTTTGTCGTGGGTTCCTTCCCACAGTTACCTCCGGCCATAGTTTTAAAGAAGAAAATCACTGCGCCTGGCTCGGAGTCTGTAGTGAAGTGATCGGGTCCCTTCCACGGGACATGGCCTCCTCTGGCCATAGTCACTGTCCCTGGCTCGGGGCCTTTAATGAAGTGAATCGCTGCCCCTGGTCCGGGGCCAGCTGTAGCAACATGAGTCTCTGCCCCTGATACGGGATCATTATCAAAATGAGTCTCTACTGTTGATGCAGGGTTTTTAAAGAAGTGAAAATAAATCTCAGCTTCAACAGTCCTCTTTGTAGAAATGCAGGGGAGTCTCTGCTCCAGCACGCCTCCTCCTCTCTTTCCTCACTGATCTTGGAGTCCGCATGGTTGTTTCTCTCACTGTACCTACTCCTTGCACCACCACCAGCCAGAAGAAAAAGAAGGGACAGAAGAAGGAAGAAACAGGAAGAACTCTCCTCTTCCGGCTTCTTCTTAAAAAGTGATCGTGGCGGCGTCTAATTGGCTCAGCCCCAGCAGTGGGTCTGACTCAGAGCTGGGGAGAGTTGCGAGCAACTTCTTACAGGAGCCATCTTTACAGACCCTTCCCCCTTACCAGAAATGGCTGTCATGTCAAACCATGACACCTATCATTGGACATGATTGAGAACAGCCTGGCTCCATACTCCTGATACCCATCCTTTACACATTTGTAAACATTAATGAGATCACCCCTCAGTCTCCAATTCTCCAAGTTAAAGAGCCTCAGCTCCCTCAGCCTTTCATCAGAAGGGAGATGTTCCATCTTTGTGGCCCTGCGCTGAACTCTCTCCAGCAGCTCCCTGTCCTTCTTGAACTGAGGGGCCCAGAACTGGACACAATATTCCAGATGAGGCCTCACGAGGGCAGAGTACAGGAGGAGGAGAACCTCTCTCGACCTACTGCCCACAGCCCTTCTAGTCCACCCCAGGATGTCATTGGCCTTCTTGGCCACGAGGGCACATTGCTGGCCCTCATGGTCATCCTGCTGTCCACCAGGACCCCCAGGTCCCTTTCCCCTACACTACTCTCTGAGTTCATTCCCCAGTCTGTACTGGTACATGGGGTTATTCTTCCCCAGATGCAAGACTCTACACTTGCCCTTGTTGAATTTCATTAGATTTCTCTTTGCCCAACTCTCCAGCCAGTCCAGGTCTCGTTGAATGTCAGCACAGCCTTCTGATGTGTCGTGGTTTGGCCCAGCTAGCACAGCAGCACCACGACAGTCTCTCGCTCGGTGCCCCCATTCACCCCCACTCTCGTTAAGATGGCGGAGGACCCAGCAAAATGGGAGTAAAAAGATAAGCAAGATTGTTGTGGATTGAGACAAGGGCAGGGAGGGCTCGCTGCCAATTATGGTTCTGGGCAAAACAGACTCTAGTACTCGACTTAGAGAGGAAAGTAGGAAAGTTTATTCTACAAGAAACAGAACGGAATAAAAGTAAAAAAAAAGGGAGTAGGATGATGAGAAAATTACAACCAGCACTTTAAGATCTCCCTCCCCCATCCCTCCTTTCTTCCCGGGCCCAGCTCACTGCTCCCCATATCTCTACCTCCTCCCCCTCCAACGGCTCAGGGGGGCAGGGAGTGGGGAATGTGGTCAGTCTCTCACAGATGGGCTCTGCCGCTTCTGTCTTCTCAGATGAGGACGACTCCTGGCATTCTTCCCCTGCTCCAACACGGGGTTCCTCCCCCAGAACACAGTCCTTAACAAACTTCTCTGGTGTGGGTTGTTCCCAGCAGCTGCGGCTTCTGCCGATACAGGGTCCCTCACACGGGACGCAGTCCTTGGTGAATATCTCTGGCGTGGATTCTTCACCACGGTTGCGGTTTCTGCAGTTGCAGAGTCCCCCTCTCGGGACAAGGCCTCTTCTGGGCATAAGTTTAATGAGCTGCTTTGTCGTGGGTTCCTCCCCGCAGTTACAGCTGTGGATATTGGGTCCCTTCCTCAGGACACGGCCTGCTCCGGCCACAGTGATAAAGGGCCCCTCCTTCGGGACAAGGCCTCCTCTGGCCAAAATCACTGTCCCTGGCTCGGGGCCTTTAATGAAGTGAATCGCTGCCCCTGGTCCGGGGTCAGCTTTAGCAAAATGAGTCTCTGCCCCTGATACGGGCTCATTATCAAAATGAGTCTCTACTGCTGATGCGGGGTCTTTAAAGAAATGAAAAAAAATCTCAGCTTCACCAGTTCTCTCCATAGAATGCAGGGGAGTCTCCGCTCCAGCACACCTCTTCCTCTCTTTCATCACTGACCTTGGAGTCCGCATGGTTGTTTCTCTCACCGTTCCTACTCCGTGCACCACCACCAGCCAGAAGAAAGATGAAGGGGCAGAAGAAGAAAAGAAAATGGAGGAAGAAACCTCCCCTTCCGGCTTCTTCTCAAAAAAGTGATCGTGGAGGCGTCTAATTGGCTCAGCCCCAGAAGTGGGTCTGGCTCTGAGCTGGGCAGGGTTGCGAGCAACTTCTTACAGGAGCCATCTTTACAGCCCCTTCCCCCTTACCCGAAAAGGCTATCATGTCAAACCATGACATGGTGTATCAGCCATTCCCCCCAGTTTAGTATCATCAGCAAACTTGCTGACAGTGCCCTCTGTTCCCTCATCAAGGTCATTAATGAATATTGATATATTGAACAGTACTGGTCCCAGCACCAACCCCTGAGGGACTCGACACGATACAGGTCTCCAACTAGTCCTTGCCCCATTGACCACAACTCTCTGACCTCTTCCCTTCAACCAGTTAACAATCCACCTCACTACCTGACCATCCAGCCCACACCTTCTCAGATTTGCTGTGAGGCTGCTGTGGGAGACGGTGTCAAGTGCTTTACTGAAATCAAGATAAACCACATCCACTGCATTGCCACCATCTATCCACCTGGTGACATCTTCATAAAAGGCTGTCAGGTTGGTCAAACATGACTTCCCCTTGGTAAAACCATGTTGACTGCTCCTAATGACCCTCTTGTCCTTTAAATGCCTGGAGACAGCACTCAGGATAAATTGTTCCATCACCTTTCCAGGGATGGAGGTGAGGCTGACAGGTCTGTAGTTACCCAGTTCTTCCTTCTTGCCATTTTTGAAGGCTGCAGTGACATTTGTTCTCCTCCAGCCCTCAGGCACTTCTCCTGTTCTCCACAACTTACTAAAGATGATGGAGAGTGGTTTAGCAATGACTTCTGCCAGCTCCCTCAGTACCTGCGGGTGCATCCCATCGGGGCCCATGGATCATCCAGATTGCTCAACTGATCCTTGACCCAGTCCTCATCAACCAAACAAAACTCCTCCTTTAGCTTGACTTCCTCGGGAGTCTGGGGCTCCTGAGAACAGTCTCCAGCAGTATAGACAGAGGCAAAGAAGGCATTCAGTAACTCTGCCTTCTCTGTATCCTCTGTCACCAGGGCACCTGCCTCATTCAACAGTGGGCTTACATTGCCTCTAGCGTTAGTTTTATCCACAATGTATTTGAAGAAGCCCTTCTTGTCGTCCTTGACCTCCCTTGCAAGGCCCAACTTCAATGAGGCTTTAGCTTTCTTGGTTGCCTCCCTACATCCTCTGACAACTGCCTTATATTCATCCCAAGTGACCATCCCTTCCTTCCATGATCTATAGACTCTCTTCTTCCACTTGAGTTTGCCCAACAGTTCCCTATTTAAGCATGTGGGTCTCCTGGCTCCCTTTCTTGATTTCTTACCAGCTGGGATGCTCTGATCCTGAGCCTGGAAGAAGTGATCTTTGAATAGAGACCAACTATCTTGGGTCCTTTTATTCTCTAATACCCTGTCCCACGACATGTCCCCTAGTAATTGCTTGAAAAGGTCAAAGTTGGCCCTGCTAAAGTCCAGAGTTACGATCCTGCTTGGTTCCTACCACCACAGGTTTTAATCCTTCTCCTTCAACAGTATCAATAGTTAGGACCCCTCAGCCCTACTGGCAGAGTTGAACTCAGGATTCAGGGGAGCGGAAATGGTGCCTGGTGGGATCTGTTCCAGGAAAGAACATCTAAGGACCCTGCTCCTAAATGAAACCATCTTGGTATCAGGAGGTGGCAAGATGCATAACCCTCATATTGTGAGCAGGATCATACTTTAATTGCTACCTTTTCTGACAAAGTCCTTGGGGATTGTCTCCTTACACTTAGGGTTTTACATCATATTCTTCATGACATCCTTCACAACATTCCTTTCCCTGAAGGATTAATTCAATCCATTGCCACTCAACATTTGATTCCTGGTTTCCTTTTCATCACTGATGGAACTGAACCTTTGGGCCCCAACCCTTGTATTCTCACCCGCCTCACCTTTACCCATTCCTGTAGCAGATTTGCCAATTACCCAAGTCCCTCCTTTCACCACCCAGCAGGAGGATGCCTGGTTTACTGACGGCTCAGCAATCCTTTGCAGTAATGCCTGGTTTGGGCGTGACACCACTATCTATACCACTGATGGCCAAATCATTATGGACAATTGCCATAGTACTGCCCAGACAGCTAAAATTCCTGGCCCTTTGCTTACTCTGCCCATACTGTCGGACCCCTGAGCTGCTGTTCTAGCTGCATCTGGTGGCTTTTCCATGCTCCTTCTGCGCTCTTACTACAGAAATTAGGGGCTACCTTCTTTAGGAAGATATTTGCACACTTTGGCTGCTCACCCCATGGCTGAGGCTAGGTGGAACGACTGAGCTGAAGCCACTGTTGCAATCAGTGGGGTAGAACTGATAGGGGACACCAGCATCCATGATCAGCTGATAGCAGCATAATAACAGCAGATGAAACTGAGGAAACCTTAGCCCAAACCCACAACTTGGAATGTGGAACCACCAAGGTAGCTTACTGGTTGCATGAGCACTGTTACAATTTCAGCCCAGGTTGCAGCACACTGGAACACATCTTCAAATGTAGTAAACTGAATGTATTCAAACCATACTGACAAACCCAAAAACCTGGCTTATGGAACCTGTTGTGGTTTTGCCCAGTCAGCAATGAAGCACCACAACAGTCTCTTGCTCACTGCCCCTCATCCACCCCCACCCTCCTTAGGATGGTGGAGACCACAGCGAGATGGGAGGAAAAAAAAAAAACAAGAATGTTGTGGATTGAGACAAGGGCAGGGAGGGCTCGCTGCCAATTACGATTCCGGGCAAAACAGACTCTAGTACTCGACTGAGAGAGGAAAGTAAGGAAAATTTATTCTACTGCCTACAAGAAACAGAACAGAACAAAACCCAAAAAAACAGGGCAGGATGATGAGGAAAATACAACCAGCACTTTAAGATACTTTTGGGAAGAGTACAGGAACTTTGCCACAGCATGCACGGGTGCAACCAGGAAGGCTAAAGCCCTTCTAGAATTAAATCTAGCCAGGAAAGTTAAGGAAAACAAGAAAGGGTTTTTCAGGTACATCGGCAGTAAAAGAAAAATTAGGGGGAATGTGGACCCGCTGCTAAACGCTGAGGGTGCCCTGGTGACCGAAGATGCAGAGGAGGCCGAACTACTGAATGCCTTCTTTGCTTCAGTCCTTACAGCCAAGGCCGGACCTCGGGAAGCCCAGTCCAGCAAGGAGAGTAGGATGGCCTGGACAGCAGAGGACTTGCCCTGGGTGGAAGGGGAAGAGGTTAAAGACTTGTTGGCCAAGCTTAAGGCTCATAAGTCAATAGGTCCTGATGGGATGCATCCTAGAGTGCTGAGGGAACTGGCTGATGTGATTGCTAATCTGCTCTCCATCAATCATGAACAATCATGGAGGACAGACGAGGTGCCTGAGGACTGGAGAAAGGCCAATGTCACTCCAGTTTTCAAAAAGGGAAAAAAGGAGGACCCAAAAAACTATAGGCCGGTCAGCCTCACCTCCATCTCTGGAAAGGTGATGGAACAACTCATCCTGAATGTTGTCACTAAATGCATGAAGAAAAAAATGGTTATCAGGGGGAGTCAATATGGATTCACCAAGGGAAAATCCTGTTTGACCAGCCTGATAGCCTTCTATGAGGGCATAACCGGCTGGCTAGATGAGGGAAGAGCAGCGGATGTCATCTACCTTGACTTCAGCAAGGCTTTTGACACTGTCTCCCAGAACATCCTCATCAGAAAGCTCAAGCAGTGTGGCTTGGATGAGGGGACAGTGAGGCGGATCGAGAGCTGGCTGAATGACAGAGCCCAGAGGGTGGTGATCAATGGCACAGAATCGAGTTGGAGGAGTGTGGCCAGTGGAGTTTCACAAGGATCGGTACGGGGGCCAGTCTTGTTCAACATCTTCATCAATGACCTGGATGAGGGGACAGAGTGTACCCTCAGCAAGTTTGCTGATGACACCAAACTGGGAGGACTGGCTGATTTCCCAGAAGGCTGTGCTGCCATTCAGTGGGATCTCGACCGGCTTGAGAGTTGGACAGAGAGGAACCTCATGAGGTGCAACAAGGACAAGTGCAGAGTCCTGCATCTGGGAAGGAACAACCCCATGCACCAGGACAGGCTGGGGATTGATCTGCTGGAGAGCAGCTCTGCAGAGAGAGACCTGGGAGTCCTGGTTGATAATAAACTAACCATGAGCCAGCAATGTGCCCTCGTGGCCAAGAAGGCCAATGGCATCCTGGGATGCATCAAGAAGAGTGTGGCCAGCAGGTCGAGGGAGGTTCTGCTCCCCCTCTATTCTGCCCTGATCAGGCCTCATCTGGAGTCCTGTGTTCAGTTCTGGGCTCACAAGTTCTTTTTCTTTTTCAATAGACAATTTTTTAATTAATTGCTCTTTTTTTCATTCAGGAATGTTAAGGTGAACTGATACATTTAGTTTATATTTTAAAAGTGACATTTTAAACAATCCTCTCTTTTACACTACTACCACGTCGGAGATATTCATCTGTGAGAGACTGACCATATCCCCCATTCCCTACCCCTATGAGCTGTTGAAGGGGGAGGAGGTAGAGATATCGGTAGCAGTGAGCTGAGCCCGGTTGTATTTTTCTCATCATCCTGCCCTGTTTTTTGCTTTTTGTTCTGTTCTGTTTCTTGTAGGCAGTAGAATAAACTTTCCTTACTTTCCTCTCTCAGTCGAGTACTAGAGTCTGTTTTGCCCAGAACCGTAATTGGCAGCGAGCCCTCCCTGCCCTTGTCTCAATCCACAATATCCTTGGTTATCTTTTTTCCTCCCATCTCGCTGGAGAGTGGGAGTGGATGGAGGGCAGTGAGCAAGAGACTGTTGTGGTGCCTCATTGCCTGCTGGGCAAAACCACAACAATCGACTGTTGAAGCAGGAACGGCAAACTTGAATAACCATTGTACCAGAGATCAGACAAATCTTGGAAAGTGTTTTAAAAAAAGCCAAACACTGTTGTCAGGAATTCCTTTTAGGATGACCTCCTACCATTAGGAGGATATGGAACATCCTACTACTTTACCCAGTTGTTATCCTTGAGTGGCTTCTTACTGGTTTTAACTGTCAATATTAAAGATCTGTACATGGCTTTTGGCCCACACTGTTCTGATTGTTACTTGCATACCACCTTACTGTCTTGTCTCAATGTAACAATCATTCCATGATCAGACTCCTCTCTACACCTGACCCTCCCAGTGAGATGGGTTCTGTCAACATCAGTCTTGGCCTTTTGCTGCCAGGGCAAGTCAACCACCCTTTCCCTCACACAGTCACATAAGCAAGAGGTGAAAATATGGGGCTAGTATTGCCTTATACAGTGTCTCCTCCATATGGTGACCACATATCTTACAGGGCTATAGATCTGTTTGGTAATTGTGCACTGCTTAAGGTAGCATCTGAGCACTGTTCACACAAAGGAAAACTGGCACAGAGGCGGAGCAGAGGTGGGATGTGTCAACTGGTTAGCAAGTCCAGAGAGTGCTTCCACAACTACAGAAGAGGACAGTCTGATCAGGAAATTCAGGACTCCTCATACCCATCAACTGGTCCAAGTTGCTCATCAGAAGTTATGCCCTGCTTCCTGTTAGTCTGCCTGATAACCATTGTTAGATAGGTCATTGTGTGGACTGACATTAAGTTTGTCCTGGTATTGCTAAATTACTGAATTTACTGTCATCTCAAAGATAACTGTACTACTAATTTGTATTTGTTACAGTAACATTACTCTGAGATAAACTGTTTATCCCTAAAGCTGTTGGTCTGGTGTTTCTTATTATATCCCAAAACTACAACTTACCCAGGCCAACTTAAATCCCTACAAGTTGTTCCTACTTCTGCAAGTGATTAAAGCCTTCTTCTGTTGGAGTGCCCAGTGTTTCAAATCAGCTAGTCAAGATCAGAGTCTCTGGGCAAAAAAGGAACCTGGAAGAAGGCAACAGCATTTGATTGAATTCAGTTCAGAACTTCAATTCTAGAGAGGAGCTTTGAGCTATCCATCATAATTGCAGGGTAAAACATCTCCGCATACCATCTGCCCACAAAGACGTACACTGAATATTAGAAGCTTTTTAGAGATGTCCAAATAGATTCAGGTGGTTTCTTGATATCGCTGACTTGATAGAGCACTAGATGATCTCTACAGGTCCCTTCCCAACCCTTACCATTCTATGATTCTATGAAATGTAAGATTAAACCACCACATCAACATAAAATAATTAAACACAGGAGAGGAAATATTTTACATCTCAGTTGCCAGTTTAAAGTCTGTTGGTCACAGTGATCTTCCCATCATCTGCTCCCTGAAGTAAGGTTTTATATATATTCAAATTTCACACAAGCAGTAGTTAGACCAATGAAATGGGATCACAGCATGAGGGAGAGCAGTGGCTCACTAGGATATAAGTCGGTGTCACATCTCATTTAAACTAAGCAGAACACAGAAAAGGGGATACTTGCCCAGTTCGACTTGTAGCTTATGCATCAGGCACACAATGCAAGAAAAAAGGGACTTTGTGATCAAAACAAAATTATGAAGAATTAGAGGCAGCAGTGAACTAAGTAGGACAGAAAGACCACAATGAACATCCCTACTAGGCAGTGTACTAAACTTTGGTGTTGTGAAAGCCCCCTGCTTTTGTAAAGCTCCCAGAAGATGTACTGTACCTCAATCTAGAACACTCAGGAAGAAAGAGGACAGATACATTTAAAACTATCACAGTGATAAAACTGAACCATAAGACATTTTCTGCTTTGTGAGAAACCAAAGAATCAACAGAATTCAACAATTTCTTATCTGCTTTCTGACTTTCTTTGAGTTTATCCAACTTTAGCGGGTCTAACTATGTACACATCACTGGAGCTGCTTAAACAGACACTGTACATTTACATTTCTGAACTGCTAACCAAATTACACCAGCACATCTATGCACGATAAATCAAGGCAAAAGACTTCGTTCAAGGTGTTTTCAGACAGACCAGTCCCCCAATCTGGTTCATAATATACAAACATTTAAAGTATGGTGCAAAAACCATGCAGAAGCCACTTAGTCATGAAAGATAAATTATACTGCAGGTTACTTGATGCTTTCAGCTCTGTCTGTGCCCTAACCCTCCACTCCTCACCTCACACTTTCATGTTGTCTCCAAAGAGATGGATAATAAATGGTCTACTTCAGTAAAACATACTTATGGACTGTTACGTCTGTGTACCGTACTCAGAAGTGGCATATGATTAGCCTGATGTTTACCTTCAGCTTCATTCTAGTATTGCCGACTAACCACAGCTTGGAAAAATATCAGTCTTCTGCTCATTACAAATATACCCACAATTAAGGCACTGGTGATAATTATTTACAGTTATTGAGGAACAATGTATATGGGACAGAGAATGCATATATCCATGATGTCACATTTCTAGAAGCATAGCAAATGCAAAATGATAGAAGGCTGTGTGAAAGGATAACACTCAGAAGGCTGGAAGAGTTATCTACTTGACTCTCCTCAAGCCAAGACTGTGAGTTTGTTGCAGTTATTTTACCCAATTGTTTTTAAAGATTTCTAACAATTGTGATGCTTATAGAAACTCAGTCTATTTCAAAACTACACTTTCCTTACAGTTAGCAAGCTTTGGGAAGTTCCTCCCCGCATCTCCTCTTCCTTTCCTAAATAGTCTAACTGCCTTCGCCTGCTGCTGTCAGCAAGTGAGAGGAAGTCCACATTTTAAGTAGTAATACACCAAAGAACAAACAAAAAGTGCTTACATTTGAGGACATCCTGAGGAGCAATTCAACTAAGATGCAATCAACAGCCCACATATCGACACCACCACCATACGTTCTAATGCCAAACAATAGTTCTGGGGCTCAGTATCACCTGAAAGAAAACACATTTGGGTACAAAAAAAAAAAAAGAAAATTCACCTAGCTTTGTTCATGTCTCAAACTACATCATAGCAATCCTACAAAGAGGATACTGCTCCTGCCTATATATTTTTCAGACGCCGAAGAGTTGCACTCTACCTTACAAAGTGCTTTGTTTAAGAAAGACTGAACAACATTGTGCATGCATCATCAGGGTCACATATAATCACAAATTAACTACAATTTCAACTCAGCTGATCAACAAGCAACAGAACTGCAGATGTGCAAATGAAAAAAGTAACAGGCGGGTTTGCATCTTATAAATCAAAAGTCTTTCAACTTTATGTTGAAGAAATGACAGAAAGACAGAATTCCTTCCAGCTTCCAAAAATCTCCATATCAACAGACCTAGGTAGAGACTAGTTTTATGCAAAATAAAGCTTGACAGCAGTTGTTTAGAACAGCTACCTCTACTGCCTAAGATCAATCAAGTTTAATGTAATGATCTGATACACGCTGTATTTGAAGCTACTGTAGCATTTCAGCTTTTTTAATAAAGGTTCTAAAACAAACCATATTTGCCTGAATAGTTTTAGCATCATAGCAGACAAAAGGAACACCTTGCTTATTTTGCAGTCTTGCTTTTTAAAGCATACCTTAAATAAGCATGCCATAAATAACATCAATAAATATTTTAATTGATTCAAGCTTTTGTCTCATAATAGGTAACATGACTAGCTACAAAAAAAGATTCTCAGGCTCATCATTAACAGAAAGTAACAGCTGTCCTGCTCTGAAAGCCATGCTTATTGACAGATACTTATTATTTCCATGTGTTTCAAGAGTATCATACCCTAGAACAATCCCCATGGATACATATTCTAGCAGTTCTTATGGAGACTTTGCTAAACAATGCTTTGTGTTTTCTTCATGAGGCTCCTGCCACTACAGCTATATCACATGAGCTAGATGTCAAACTTGGACCATATAGATTTGACATGACATATTTCAAGAGACACTGCAAAACAGCTACACAATCACTCTCTAAGAAACAAAACAGAACGTCTTACCTTGTTACTACCTGGTGTGTATAAACTCTATTTGGGCTTCCAAAAGATTTTTCTAAGCTAAAGTCAGCCAATCTTAAACCCCCATTTTCATCTAACAACAAATGATTTGGTTTAAGATCCTGTCAGTACAGAAAGCAAAGAATAAATTTTGTCAGTGTTGATAAAAAAGACATATAACAAACCTTCTGGCAGGTATGCCATAACAGTATTCTAAAATGCAGCAGGCTTTTGATTCTATCCTAAGTCTATATTCTGAGAAAAAAAAAAAAAAAAAAAACACAAAACCACAAGAGACCAGGTATTTCATCATACATGAAAATCATAGTAAAACATACCCATTTAAATATCATATGTAAGCTACAGAGTTTAAAAAATAACCTACTTCTTGATACGTTTTAGCTTTGCTGCAAGAACATCAGTTCTGCTGTAACTGCGTTGTTGCCAAATGAGTAATAAAAAGACTTTGCTAATGTTTCAAATAAACTGTACCACTTCCATGATTTCTACAGTTAATACAGCAACAGTGGGCTATGGGCTTACCTCTGAGTAGCAGCAAAGCATCCATACAGCCATTTGCTCACTCTGTTCTCATTTCATCTCCCAACCCTCAGCAGAACAGGGGAGAGAACAGGAAGAGCAAAAGCAAGAAAACTCTGGGAGCGATAAAGGCAGTTTAACAGGTGAAGGAAAGAGGAAAAAACCCAACCAAATAAGCAGTGAAATGGAAATGGTTGACCACCTTGCACAAGCAGACTGATGCCCAGCCAGTCTCCAAGCAATGAACACCTTGGAAGCAGAAAAACATCCCTTCTTTCTCTACCCTAGTTTTCACTGCTGAGCGTTATGCTGTATGGCATGAGATATCCCTCTGGCCTACTTGGGTCAGCTGTCCCAGCTGTGCCCCTCTCCGCTTCTTGCCCAGCCTACTTACTGGGTCAGAGTGGGAAAAAGAGAAAGCCTTTACAGTGCCCAAGCACTGTTCAGCAATAGCCAGAATTGGTGTGTTGTCAACACTCTTTTAGTCACAAATCCAAAACACAGTACCTTAGCACCTATTGTGAAGAAAGTTCAATCCACCCCAGTCAGACTCACTTCATAGTGCTAATCAAAATCATATAGAACTTGAGAAATTTTTATACAAATATCTAAATGATAAATAATCATAGAATCATAGAATGGTAGGGGTTGGAAGGGACCTCCAGAGACCATCTAGTCCAACCCCCCTGCAGAAGCAGGTCAACCTAGATCAGGTCGCATAGGAACATGTCCAGGCGAGTCTTGAAGACCTCCAAGGAAGGAGACTCCACAATCTCCCTGGGCAGCCTGTGCCACTGCTCCGGCACCCTCACAGTGAAATAGTTTTTCTTATATTTAAATGGAACTTTTTGTGCTCCAGCTTCATCCCATTACCCCTTGTCCTGTTGCTAGATACAATAGAAAAAAGGGGATGTCCCAACCTCCTGACACCCACCATTTAGATATTTGTAAATATTAATGAGATCTCCCCTCAGTCTCCTCTTTTCTAGACTAAACAGCCCCAGTTCCCGCAGCCTTTCCTCATATGAAAGATCTCTTAACATTTCTGGTACCGCTATTGTCTCTCCAAACAGCTAGCATGAATGCTTATGGATTAAGAACATTTGAACTTCAAAACTATCTTCATTAGACTCAGATTCTATCAAATATGACTTATGTTGCAGCATAAAAGCTGTCAAATTAGTACATACTTACCCTATGTAGAATCCAGTACTGGTGGAAATATTCTAATCCTTGAAGAGTCATCAGCCTATATGCCTTGATGTGAGACTGTGACAACACAATACTAGTATTCTTTATAATAACCTGTAAATTTACGGATATAAATTGAAAGCTTACTATGCAAGATCAACTTACTTTCATTCTTTCCGCTCAAAATTTATTTCATGCTTTAAGACAAAGTTCAAATTAGCAGTCACATATTCTCTACTGTTCTCACTCTTTTTCCAGAAAAATAAGTCTATTCTGGAGAACAGAAATTGAAGTAGACAATCCAGGATCCATGCAGGATACTACATCAACTTTGCATAACCAACAAGTGAGAGAAATGGGTGGAAAAATGAGTTTGTCATTTTATCTCATTTACAGGTTGATACTCAAACTTACAAGACAAAGATGTACACATAAAAAAGATAAGTGTCGATAAACTTGAACTCATTCTTGCTCTGTGCAACCTAAGCATCTAATCTTTTTAAATGCAATGGTTTCCTCTTCTATTTCCAAGAAGACCTGGACTATGCAAAATACTTTTTTTTTTTTTTTTTTTTACATTTTAATATATCCAGTAGCTTGGCATCTTTCAGATGATCTTTTTATTGTTTGCACAGTTTTTCGACTTTAGCCCACTTAAGAGCTAGCAAACTGTAGGGGAGGGGTTTTTTGGTGGGAATTTCTTGTTTGATTGGTTTTTTTTTTTCTTTCATTCAGGAATGTTAAGTTCAACAGATTCCTTTTGTTTATATTTGTAGTGGTTTTGCCAGGTTTTTTTTTTGGGGGGCAGGGGGAGCTACAGGGGTGGCTTCTTTAAACAAAGATCTGCCAGAAGCTTCTCCTGTAGCTGATAGGGCTAGGACCATTCAATTCTAAGATGGATCCAGAGTTGACCCAGGCCTGGCCAATTAGTGACTGAGGTAACGCCTCTGTGAATAACGAACCTATTTGAGAAGGGGAAGAAGTTGTGGTGCAGTTGCTAAACCGCAGCAGCAAGAGGGAGTGAGAATGTAGGAACATCTTCACAGACACCAAGGTCAGTGGAGAAGGAGGGGGAGGAGGGTGCTTAGGCCCTGAAAGAAAGACTCCCCTGTGACCTGTGGTGAAGACCATGGTGAGGCAGCTGGGCCCCTGCAGCCCATGGAGGCCAGCGGGGAGCAGAAATCCACTCGCAGCCCGTGGAGGAGCCCACGCCGGAGTAGGTGAATGCCTGAAGGAGGCTGTGACTGTGGGAAGCTCACCCTGGAGCAAGTTCCTGGCAGGACCTGGGAGTCTGTGGGGAGAGAGGAGCCCACGCCAGAGCAGGTTTGCTGTCAGCACTTGTGATCCTGTGAGGGACCCAGGCTGGAGCAGTCGGTACCTGAAGGACTGTTCTCCCAGTGGATGACCCACGCTGGGGCAGGGTGTGAGGAGCTGCCAGAGCAGTTCGTGAGGAACTGTATCCCATGGGAAGGACCCACGCTGGGGAAGTTCGTGAGGGACTGTCTCCCGTGGATGGTGGAGGCCCCAGCGAAATGGGAGGAAAAAGATAAGCAAGGTTGTTGTGGATTAAGACAAGGGCAGGGAGGGCTCGCTGCCAATTACGGTTCTGGGCAAAACAGACTCCAGTACTCGACCTAGAGAGGAAAGTAGGAAAGTTTATGCTATAAGAAACAGAACGGAATAAAAGCAAAAAAGGGAGTAGGATGATGAGAAAATTACAACCAGCACTTTAGGATCTCCCTTCTCCATCCCTCCTTTCTTCCCGGGCCCAGCTCACTGCTCCCCATATCTCTCCCTCCTTCCCCCTCAACGGCTCAGGAGGGCAGGGAATGGGGGATGAGGTCAGTCCCTCACAGATGGGCTCTGTCGCTTCTCTCTTCTCAGAGGAGGACGAGTCCTCTCATTCTTCCCGTGCTCTGATACAGGGTCCCGCACACGGGACACAGTCCTTTACGAACTTCTCTGGTATGGGTTCTTCCCAGCAGCTATGTCTTCTGCAGATACAGGGTCCCTCCCTTGGGACACGGCCTCCTCCGGCCATAGTTTTAATGAGCTGCTTTGGTGTGGGTTCTTCCCCACAGTTACAGCTTCTGCAGATACAGGATCCTTCCCATGGGACACGGTCTCCTCCGGCCATAGTCACCGCCCCTGGCACAGGGTCTTTAATGAAGAGAATCACTGCCCCTGGCTCGGGGTCTTCTTTAGATAAATGAGTCTCTGCCTTTGATGCAGGGTCTTTAGCAAAATGCAAACAAATCACAGCTTCACCAGTCCTCTCCATAGGATGCAGGGGAGTCTCTGCTCCAGCACACCTCCTCCTCTCTTTCCTCACTGACCTTGGAGTCCGCATGGTTGTTTCTTCTCTCAATGGTAGGGGTTGGAAGGGACCTCCAGAGACCATCTAGTCCAAGGCAGACCCGGGGAACCACAGGAGGAAGGATAGGAATAGTAGGCATGATCGTATTGACCAGGCAACTCTGTGCACGGACCAAAGTAAAAAAAACGGACTATTAAGTATTTCCTTGGTGGTCGGGGCATTCTGAGAGATTTCTGTGTGTAGACAGAGACGTACAATGGGTGAGTGCGGAGTCTGAATCCGCGGGTCTGTTGTTCCGCGAGGAAAACAGCTGGAGAAGGATGAAGTGAAAGAACGGAGTGACAGAAAAAGGCTTGGGAAATAAGAATGGGAAATAAAAAGTACTAGGCCTAGAGAAAATAAAAGGGATGAGGGGAAAAGTCCTGGGTGCATTCATCCGATCAGTCCTTGGGGAGGATGTTGGGAAATTGGGAAGACATGTCTTGTACAAGGAACAGGGACAGGAAAAAGATGACACAATATTGTTGTTTCATCTGGACCAAGGTAAGACCTGTCAGGCATTAAATTTCAGACTATGCTTCGTTGGATAGGCATATGTCATGGTTTGACATGATAGTCTTTTCTGGTAAGGGGGAAGGGGCTGTAAAGATGGCTCCTGTAAGAAGTTGCTCGCAACTCTCCCCAGCTCTGAGCCAGATCCACTTCTGGGGCTGAGCCAATTAGACGCTGCCACGATCACTTTTTAAGAAGAAGCCGGAAGAGGAGAGTTCTTCCTGTTTCTTCCTTCTTCTGTCCCTTCTTCTTCTTCTGGCTGGTGGTGGTGCAAGGAGTAGGAACAGTGAGAGAAACAACCATGCGGACTCCAAGATCAGTGAGGAAAGAGAGGAGGAGGTGTGCTGGAGCAGAGACTCCCCTGCATTTCTACGAAGAGGACTGGTGAAGTTGAGATTTATTTTCATTTCTTTAAAGACCCAACATCAGCGGTAGAGACTCATTTTGCTAATGACCCCATATCAGGGGCAGAGATTCATTCTGCTAAAGCTGGCCCCAGACCAGGGGCAGCAATTCACTTCATTAAAGGGCCCGAGCCAGGGACAGTGACTATGGCCGGAGGAGACCGTGTCCCATGTGGGGAACCCAACCACTTCACTACAGACCCCGAACCAGAGGCAGTGATTTTGTTCTTTAAAACTATGGCCAGAAGAGGCCATGTCCCGAAGGAGGGACCCTTTATCACTATGGCCGGAGCACTTATCTTTTTTATGTGTAACCTTGCTTATCTTTTTCCTCCCATTTTGCGGGGGTCTCCACCATCCTAACAAGGGTGGGGGTGAATGCGGGCACTGAGCAAGAGACTGTCATGGTGCTGCTGTGCTAGCTGGGCCAAACCACGACAGCATAGTAGGAGACTAAAGATTGTGTGTCATTTTGGTTTTTTTTTTGTTGTTGTTGTTACCTAGAGCGTAGTGGGCTATGTATGGTGGCTGAATACATTGTCTGCGCTTTTTTGTGACATTTTGAAGTAGACAGTGAAGCAGGACTGGTCTTTTTGCTGATGTCTGTGTCTTTCCTGTCGTCCCTGTCATTTGGCAAAATAAAATTAGCGTCACAGAGAGAATTGTTTAAAATGTCACTTTTTTAATATTGTGGTGGTTTAGTCAGGTGTCCACCAAGTCATACTATCACTCCCCCTCCTAAACTGGACAAGAGAGAGAGAGAGAAATATAACGAGCAGTTTTTGAGTTGAGATAAGGACAGAGAGATCACTCAGCAATTAGCGTCATGGGCAAAACAGACTCAACTTGGGGAGAAAAAGGTTTGATTTATTAAAGGAACAATAAGAACAGGGAGATGAGAAATAAAACTGAATCTTAAACCACCTCCTCCCACCCCTCCCTCTTCCCAGGACTCTGCTTCCTTCCCCCCCAGCAGTGCAGGGGATGGGGGATGGGAGTTGCGGTCAGTTCATTACAGATGGACTTTGCCGCTGCTTCTTCTCAGGAGGAAGCCTCCTCACACTTCCCACTGCTACACTGTGGGGTCCCTCATAACTGCTACAATGTGGGGTCCCCAATGTTGAACAAGACTGGCCCCAGAACCGATCCCTGAGGGACTCCACTGGCCACACGCCTCCAACTCGATTCTGTGCCATTGATCACCACCCTCTGGGCTCTGTCATTCAACCAGCTCTTGATCCACCTCGCTGTCCACTCATCCAAGCTACGTCCATCCAAGAACTCTCTGACTTCTTCCCTTCAATCAGTTAACAGTCCACCTCACTACCTGATCATCCAGCCCACACTCTCCGTTTTGCCATGAGGATGCCGTGGGAGACGATGTCAAATGCTTTACTGAAATCCAGATAAATCACATCCACTGCACTACCACCATCTATCCACCTGGTGACATCTTCATAAAAGGCTATCAGGTTGGTCGAACATTGGTAAAACCATGTTGACTGCTCCCGATGACCCTCTGTCATGGTTTGACACGACAGTCTTTTCTGGTAAGGGGGAAAGGACTGTAAAGATGGCTCCTGTAAGAAGTTGCTCGCGACTCTCCCCAGCTCTGAGCCAGACCCACTTTTGGGGCTGAGTCAATTAGATGCCGCCACGATCACTTTTTAAGAAGAAGTCGGAAGAGGAGAGTTCTTCCTATTTCTTCCTTCTTCTGTCCCTTCTTCTTTTCAGCTGGTGGTGGTGCAAGGAGTGGGAAGAGAGAAACAACCATGCGGACTCCAAGGTCAGTGAGGAAAGAGAGGAGGAGGTGTGCTGGAGCAGAGACTCCCCTGCATCCTATGGAGAGGACTGGTGAAGCTGTGATTTGTTTGCATTTTGCTAAAGACCCTGCATCAAAGGCAGAGACTCATTTATCTAAAGAAGACCCCGAGCCAGGGGCAGTGATTCTCTTCATTAAAGACCCTGTGCCAGGGGCGGTGACTATGGCCGGAGGAGACCGTGTCCCATGGGAAGGATCCTGTATCTGCAGAAGCTGTAACTGTGGGGAAGAACCCACACCAAAGCAGCTCATTAAAACTATGGCCGGAGGAGGCCGTGTCCCAAGGGAGGGACCCTGTATCTGCAGAAGACATAGCTGCTGGGAAGAACCCATACCAGAGAAGTTCGTAAAGGACTGTGTCCCGTGTGCGGGACCCTGTATCAGAGCACGGGAAGAATGAGAGGACTCGTCCTCCTCTGAGAAGAGAGAAGCGACAGAGCCCATCTGTGAGGGACTGACCTCATCCCCCATTCCCTGCCCTCCTGAGCCGTTGAGGGGGAAGGAGGGAGAGATATGGGGAGCAGTGAGCTGGGCCCGGGAAGAAAGGAGGGATGGAGAAGGGAGATCCTAAAGTGCTGGTTGTAATTTTCTCATCATCCTACTCCCTTTTTTGCTTTTATTCCGTTCTGTTTCTTATAGCATAAACTTTCCTACTTTCCTCTCTAGGTCGAGTACTGGAGTCTGTTTTGCCCAGAACCGTAATTGGCAGCGAGCCCTCCCTGCCCTTGTCTTAATCCACAACAACCTTGCTTATCTTTTTCCTCCCATTTCGCTGGGGCCTCCACCATCCACGGGAGACAGTCCCTCACGAACTTCCCCAGCGTGGGTCCTTCCCATGGGATACAGTTCCTCACGAACTGCTCTGGCAGCTCCTCACACCCTGCCCCAGCGTGGGTCATCCACTGGGAGAACAGTCCTTCAGGTACCGACTGCTCCAGCCTGGGTCCCTCACAGGATCACAAGTGCTGACAGCAAACCTGCTCTGGCGTGGGCTCCTCTCTCCCCACAGACTCCCAGGTCCTGCCAGGAACTTGCTCCAGGGTGAGCTTCCCACAGTCACAGCCTCCTTCAGGCATTCACCTACTCCGGCGTGGGCTCCTCCACGGGCTGCGAGTGGATTTCTGCTCCCCGCTGGCCTCCATGGGCTGCAGGGGCCCAGCTGCCTCACCATGGTCTTCACCACAGGTCACAGGGGAGTCTTTCTTTCAGGGCCTAAGCACCCTCCTCCCCCTCCTTCTCCACTGACCTTGGTGTCTGTGAAGATGTTCCTACATTCTCACTCCCTCTTGCTGCTGCGGTTTAGCAACTGCACCACAACTTCTTCCCCTTCTCAAATAGGTTCGTTATTCACAGAGGCGTTACCTCAGTCACTAATTGGCCAGGCCTGGGTCAACTCTGGATCCATCTTAGAATTGAATGGTCCTAGCCCTATCAGCTACAGGAGAAGCTTCTGGCAGATCTTTGTTTAAAGAAGCCACCCCTGTAGCTCCCCCTGCCCCCCAAAAAAAAAACCTGGCAAAACCACTACAAATATAAACAAAAGGAATCTGTTGAACTTAACATTCCTGAATGAAAGAAAAAAAAAAACCAATCAAACAAGAAATTCCCACCAAAAAACCCCTCCCCTACAGTTTGCTAGCTCTTAAGTGGGCTAAAGTCGAAAAACTGTGCAAACAATAAAAAGATCATCTGAAAGATGCCAAGCTACTGGATATATTAAAATGTAAAAAAAAAAAAAAAAAAAAGTATTTTGCATAGTCCAGGTCTTCTTGGAAATAGAAGAGGAAACCATTGCATTTAAAAAGATTAGATGCTTAGGTTGCACAGAGCAAGAATGAGTTCAAGTTTATCGACACTTATCTTTTTTATGTGTACATCTTTGTCTTGTAAGTTTGAGTATCAACCTGTAAATGAGATAAAATGACAAACTCATTTTTCCACCCATTTCTCTCACTTGTTGGTTATGCAAAGTTGATGTAGTATCCTGCATGGATCCTGGATTGTCTACTTCAATTTCTGTTCTCCAGAATAGACTTATTTTTCTGGAAAAAGAGTGAGAACAGTAGAGAATATGTGACTGCTAATTTGAACTTTGTCTTAAAGCATGAAATAAATTTTGAGCGGAAAGAATGAAAGTAAGTTGATCTTGCATAGTAAGCTTTCAATTTATATCCGTAAATTTACAGGTTATTATAAAGAATACTAGTATTGTGTTGTCACAGTCTCACATCAAGGCATATAGGCTGATGACTCTTCAAGGATTAGAATATTTCCACCAGTACTGGATTCTACATAGGGTAAGTATGTACTAATTTGACAGCTTTTATGCTGCAACATAAGTCATATTTGATAGAATCTAATGAAGATAGTTTTGAAGTTCAAATGTTCTTAATCCATAAGCATTCATGCTAGCTGTTTGGAGAGACAATAGCGGTACCAGAAATGTTAAGAGATCTTTCATATGAGGAAAGGCTGCGGGAACTGGGGCTGTTTAGTCTAGAAAAGAGGAGACTGAGGGGAGATCTCATTAATATTTACAAATATCTAAATGGTGGGTGTCAGGAGGTTGGGACATCCCCTTTTTTCTATTGTATCTAGCAACAGGACAAGGGGTAATGGGATGAAGCTGGAGCACAAAAAGTTCCATTTAAATATAAGAAAAACTATTTCACTGTGAGGGTGCCGGAGCAGTGGCACAGGCTGCCCAGGGAGATTGTGGAGTCTCCTTCCTTGGAGGTCTTCAAGACTCGCCTGGACATGTTCCTATGCGACCTGATCTAGGTTGACCTGCTTCTGCAGGGGGGTTGGACTAGATGGTCTCTGGAGGTCCCTTCCAACCCCTACCATTCTATGATTCTATGATTATTTATCATTTAGATATTTGTATAAAAATTTCTCAAGTTCTATATGATTTTGATTAGCACTATGAAGTGAGTCTGACTGGGGTGGATTGAACTTTCTTCACAATAGGTGCTAAGGTACTGTGTTTTGGATTTGTGACTAAAAGAGTGTTGACAACACACCAATTCTGGCTATTGCTGAACAGTGCTTGGGCACTGTAAAGGCTTTCTCTTTTTCCCACTCTGACCCAGTAAGTAGGCTGGGCAAGAAGCGGAGAGGGGCACAGCTGGGACAGCTGACCCAAGTAGGCCAGAGGGATATCTCATGCCATACAGCATAACGCTCAGCAGTGAAAACTAGGGTAGAGAAAGAAGGGATGTTTTTCTGCTTCCAAGGTGTTCATTGCTTGGAGACTGGCTGGGCATCAGTCTGCTTGTGCAAGGTGGTCAACCATTTCCATTTCACTGCTTATTTGGTTGGGTTTTTTCCTCTTTCCTTCACCTGTTAAACTGCCTTTATCGCTCCCAGAGTTTTCTTGCTTTTGCTCTTCCTGTTCTCTCCCCTGTTCTGCTGAGGGTTGGGAGATGAAATGAGAACAGAGTGAGCAAATGGCTGTATGGATGCTTTGCTGCTACTCAGAGGTAAGCCCATAGCCCACTGTTGCTGTATTAACTGTAGAAATCATGGAAGTGGTACAGTTTATTTGAAACATTAGCAAAGTCTTTTTATTACTCATTTGGCAACAACGCAGTTACAGCAGAACTGATGTTCTTGCAGCAAAGCTAAAACGTATCAAGAAGTAGGTTATTTTTTAAACTCTGTAGCTTACATATGATATTTAAATGGGTATGTTTTACTATGATTTTCATGTATGATGAAATACCTGGTCTCTTGTGGTTTTGGTTTTGTGTTTTTTTTTTTTTTTTTTTTTCTCAGAATATAGACTTAGGATAGAATCAAAAGCCTGCTGCATTTTAGAATACTGTTATGGCATACCTGCCAGAAGGTTTGTTATATGTCTTTTTTATCAACACTGACAAAATTTATTCTTTGCTTTCTGTACTGACAGGATCTTAAACCAAATCATTTGTTGTTAGATGAAAATGGGGGTTTAAGATTGGCTGACTTTAGCTTAGAAAAATCTTTTGGAAGCCCAAATAGAGTTTATACACACCAGGTAGTAACAAGGTAAGACGTTCTGTTTTGTTTCTTAGAGAGTGATTGTGTAGCTGTTTTGCAGTGTCTCTTGAAATATGTCATGTCAAATCTATATGGTCCAAGTTTGACATCTAGCTCATGTGATATAGCTGTAGTGGCAGGAGCCTCATGAAGAAAACACAAAGCATTGTTTAGCAAAGTCTCCATAAGAACTGCTAGAATATGTATCCATGGGGATTGTTCTAGGGTATGATACTCTTGAAACACATGGAAATAATAAGTATCTGTCAATAAGCATGGCTTTCAGAGCAGGACAGCTGTTACTTTCTGTTAATGATGAGCCTGAGAATCTTTTTTTGTAGCTAGTCATGTTACCTATTATGAGACAAAAGCTTGAATCAATTAAAATATTTATTGATGTTATTTATGGCATGCTTATTTAAGGTATGCTTTAAAAAGCAAGACTGCAAAATAAGCAAGGTGTTCCTTTTGTCTGCTATGATGCTAAAACTATTCAGGCAAATATGGTTTGTTTTAGAACCTTTATTAAAAAAGCTGAAATGCTACAGTAGCTTCAAATACAGCGTGTATCAGATCATTACATTAAACTTGATTGATCTTAGGCAGTAGAGGTAGCTGTTCTAAACAACTGCTGTCAAGCTTTATTTTGCATAAAACTAGTCTCTACCTAGGTCTGTTGATATGGAGATTTTTGGAAGCTGGAAGGAATTCTGTCTTTCTGTCATTTCTTCAACATAAAGTTGAAAGACTTTTGATTTATAAGATGCAAACCCGCCTGTTACTTTTTTCATTTGCACATCTGCAGTTCTGTTGCTTGTTGATCAGCTGAGTTGAAATTGTAGTTAATTTGTGATTATATGTGACCCTGATGATGCATGCACAATGTTGTTCAGTCTTTCTTAAACAAAGCACTTTGTAAGGTAGAGTGCAACTCTTCGGCGTCTGAAAAATATATAGGCAGGAGCAGTATCCTCTTTGTAGGATTGCTATGATGTAGTTTGAGACATGAACAAAGCTAGGTGAATTTTCTTTTTTTTTTTTTGTACCCAAATGTGTTTTCTTTCAGGTGATACTGAGCCCCAGAACTATTGTTTGGCATTAGAACGTATGGTGGTGGTGTCGATATGTGGGCTGTTGATTGCATCTTAGTTGAATTGCTCCTCAGGATGTCCTCAAATGTAAGCACTTTTTGTTTGTTCTTTGGTGTATTACTACTTAAAATGTGGACTTCCTCTCACTTGCTGACAGCAGCAGGCGAAGGCAGTTAGACTATTTAGGAAAGGAAGAGGAGATGCGGGGAGGAACTTCCCAAAGCTTGCTAACTGTAAGGAAAGTGTAGTTTTGAAATAGACTGAGTTTCTATAAGCATCACAATTGTTAGAAATCTTTAAAAACAATTGGGTAAAATAACTGCAACAAACTCACAGTCTTGGCTTGAGGAGAGTCAAGTAGATAACTCTTCCAGCCTTCTGAGTGTTATCCTTTCACACAGCCTTCTATCATTTTGCATTTGCTATGCTTCTAGAAATGTGACATCATGGATATATGCATTCTCTGTCCCATATACATTGTTCCTCAATAACTGTAAATAATTATCACCAGTGCCTTAATTGTGGGTATATTTGTAATGAGCAGAAGACTGATATTTTTCCAAGCTGTGGTTAGTCGGCAATACTAGAATGAAGCTGAAGGTAAACATCAGGCTAATCATATGCCACTTCTGAGTACGGTACACAGACGTAACAGTCCATAAGTATGTTTTACTGAAGTAGACCATTTATTATCCATCTCTTTGGAGACAACATGAAAGTGTGAGGTGAGGAGTGGAGGGTTAGGGCACAGACAGAGCTGAAAGCATCAAGTAACCTGCAGTATAATTTATCTTTCATGACTAAGTGGCTTCTGCATGGTTTTTGCACCATACTTTAAATGTTTGTATATTATGAACCAGATTGGGGGACTGGTCTGTCTGAAAACACCTTGAACGAAGTCTTTTGCCTTGATTTATCGTGCATAGATGTGCTGGTGTAATTTGGTTAGCAGTTCAGAAATGTAAATGTACAGTGTCTGTTTAAGCAGCTCCAGTGATGTGTACATAGTTAGACCCGCTAAAGTTGGATAAACTCAAAGAAAGTCAGAAAGCAGATAAGAAATTGTTGAATTCTGTTGATTCTTTGGTTTCTCACAAAGCAGAAAATGTCTTATGGTTCAGTTTTATCACTGTGATAGTTTTAAATGTATCTGTCCTCTTTCTTCCTGAGTGTTCTAGATTGAGGTACAGTACATCTTCTGGGAGCTTTACAAAAGCAGGGGGCTTTCACAACACCAAAGTTTAGTACACTGCCTAGTAGGGATGTTCATTGTGGTCTTTCTGTCCTACTTAGTTCACTGCTGCCTCTAATTCTTCATAATTTTGTTTTGATCACAAAGTCCCTTTTTTCTTGCATTGTGTGCCTGATGCATAAGCTACAAGTCGAACTGGGCAAGTATCCCCTTTTCTGTGTTCTGCTTAGTTTAAATGAGATGTGACACCGACTTATATCCTAGTGAGCCACTGCTCTCCCTCATGCTGTGATCCCATTTCATTGGTCTAACTACTGCTTGTGTGAAATTTGAATATATATAAAACCTTACTTCAGGGAGCAGATGATGGGAAGATCACTGTGACCAACAGACTTTAAACTGGCAACTGAGATGTAAAATATTTCCTCTCCTGTGTTTAATTATTTTATGTTGATGTGGTGGTTTAATCTTACATTTCATAGAATCATAGAATGGTAAGGGTTGGGAAGGGACCTGTAGAGATCATCTAGTGCTCTATCAAGTCAGCGATATCAAGAAACCACCTGAATCTATTTGGACATCTCTAAAAAGCTTCTAATATTCAGTGTACGTCTTTGTGGGCAGATGGTATGCGGAGATGTTTTACCCTGCAATTATGATAGATAGCTCAAAGCTCCTCTCTAGAATTGAAGTTCTGAACTGAATTCAATCAAATGCTGTTGCCTTCTTCCAGGTTCCTTTTTTGCCCAGAGACTCTGATCTTGACTAGCTGATTTGAAACACTGGGCACTCCAACAGAAGAAGGCTTTAATCACTTGCAGAAGTAGGAACAACTTGTAGGGATTTAAGTTGGCCTGGGTAAGTTGTAGTTTTGGGATATAATAAGAAACACCAGACCAACAGCTTTAGGGATAAACAGTTTATCTCAGAGTAATGTTACTGTAACAAATACAAATTAGTAGTACAGTTATCTTTGAGATGACAGTAAATTCAGTAATTTAGCAATACCAGGACAAACTTAATGTCAGTCCACACAATGACCTATCTAACAATGGTTATCAGGCAGACTAACAGGAAGCAGGGCATAACTTCTGATGAGCAACTTGGACCAGTTGATGGGTATGAGGAGTCCTGAATTTCCTGATCAGACTGTCCTCTTCTGTAGTTGTGGAAGCACTCTCTGGACTTGCTAACCAGTTGACACATCCCACCTCTGCTCCGCCTCTGTGCCAGTTTTCCTTTGTGTGAACAGTGCTCAGATGCTACCTTAAGCAGTGCACAATTACCAAACAGATCTATAGCCCTGTAAGATATGTGGTCACCATATGGAGGAGACACTGTATAAGGCAATACTAGCCCCATATTTTCACCTCTTGCTTATGTGACTGTGTGAGGGAAAGGGTGGTTGACTTGCCCTGGCAGCAAAAGGCCAAGACTGATGTTGACAGAACCCATCTCACTGGGAGGGTCAGGTGTAGAGAGGAGTCTGATCATGGAATGATTGTTACATTGAGACAAGACAGTAAGGTGGTATGCAAGTAACAATCAGAACAGTGTGGGCCAAAAGCCATGTACAGATCTTTAATATTGACAGTTAAAACCAGTAAGAAGCCACTCAAGGATAACAACTGGGTAAAGTAGTAGGATGTTCCATATCCTCCTAATGGTAGGAGGTCATCCTAAAAGGAATTCCTGACAACAGTGTTTGGCTTTTTTTAAAACACTTTCCAAGATTTGTCTGATCTCTGGTACAATGGTTATTCAAGTTTGCCGTTCCTGCTTCAACAGTCGATTGTTGTGGTTTTGCCCAGCAGGCAATGAGGCACCACAACAGTCTCTTGCTCACTGCCCTCCATCCACTCCCACTCTCCAGCGAGATGGGAGGAAAAAAGATAACCAAGGATATTGTGGATTGAGACAAGGGCAGGGAGGGCTCGCTGCCAATTACGGTTCTGGGCAAAACAGACTCTAGTACTCGACTGAGAGAGGAAAGTAAGGAAAGTTTATTCTACTGCCTACAAGAAACAGAACAGAACAAAAAGCAAAAAACAGGGCAGGATGATGAGAAAAATACAACCGGGCTCAGCTCACTGCTACCGATATCTCTACCTCCTCCCCCTTCAACAGCTCATAGGGGTAGGGAATGGGGGATATGGTCAGTCTCTCACAGATGAATATCTCCGACGTGGTAGTAGTGTAAAAGAGAGGATTGTTTAAAATGTCACTTTTAAAATATAAACTAAATGTATCAGTTCACCTTAACATTCCTGAATGAAAAAAAGAGCAATTAATTAAAAAATTGTCTATTGAAAAAGAAAAAGAACTTGTGAGCCCAGAACTGAACACAGGACTCCAGATGAGGCCTGATCAGGGCAGAATAGAGGGGGAGCAGAACCTCCCTCGACCTGCTGGCCACACTCTTCTTGATGCATCCCAGGATGCCATTGGCCTTCTTGGCCACGAGGGCACATTGCTGGCTCATGGTTAGTTTATTATCAACCAGGACTCCCAGGTCTCTCTCTGCAGAGCTGCTCTCCAGCAGATCAATCCCCAGCCTGTCCTGGTGCATGGGGTTGTTCCTTCCCAGATGCAGGACTCTGCACTTGTCCTTGTTGCACCTCATGAGGTTCCTCTCTGTCCAACTCTCAAGCCGGTCGAGATCCCACTGAATGGCAGCACAGCCTTCTGGGAAATCAGCCAGTCCTCCCAGTTTGGTGTCATCAGCAAACTTGCTGAGGGTACACTCTGTCCCCTCATCCAGGTCATTGATGAAGATGTTGAACAAGACTGGCCCCCGTACCGATCCTTGTGAAACTCCACTGGCCACACGCCTCCAACTCGATTCTGTGCCATTGATCACCACCCTCTGGGCTCTGTCATTCAGCCAGCTCTCGATCCGCCTCACTGTCCCCTCATCCAAGCCACACTGCTTGAGCTTTCTGATGAGGATGTTCTGGGAGACAGTGTCAAAAGCCTTGCTGAAGTCAAGGTAGATGACATCCGCTGCTCTTCCCTCATCTAGCCAGCCGGTTATGCCCTCATAGAAGGCTATCAGGCTGGTCAAACAGGATTTTCCCTTGGTGAATCCATATTGACTCCCCCTGATAACCATTTTTTTCTTCATACATTTAGTGACAACATTCAGGATGAGTTGTTCCATCACCTTTCCAGAGATGGAGGTGAGGCTGACCGGCCTATAGTTTTTTGGGTCCTCCTTTTTTCCCTTTTTGAAAACTGGAGTGACATTGGCCTTTCTCCAGTCCTCAGGCACCTCGTCTGTCCTCCATGATTGTTCATGATTGATGGAGAGCAGATTAGCAATCACATCAGCCAGTTCCCTCAGCACTCTAGGATGCATCCCATCAGGACCTATTGACTTATGAGCCTTAAGCTTGGCCAACAAGTCTTTAACCTCTTCCCCTTCCACCCAGGGCAAGTCCTCTGCTGTCCAGGCCATCCTACTCTCCTTGCTGGACTGGGCTTCCCGAGGTCCGGCCTTGGCTGTAAGGACTGAAGCAAAGAAGGCATTCAGTAGTTCGGCCTCCTCTGCATCTTCGGTCACCAGGGCACCCTCAGCGTTTAGCAGCGGGTCCACATTCCCCCTAATTTTTCTTTTACTGCCGATGTACCTGAAAAACCCTTTCTTGTTTTCCTTAACTTTCCTGGCTAGATTTAATTCTAGAAGGGCTTTAGCCTTCCTGGTTGCACCCGTGCATGCTGTGGCAAAGTTCCTGTACTCTTCCCAAAAGTATCTTAAAGTGCTGGTTGTATTTTCCTCATCATCCTGCCCTGTTTTTTTGGGTTTTGTTCTGTTCTGTTTCTTGTAGGCAGTAGAATAAATTTTCCTTACTTTCCTCTCTCAGTCGAGTACTAGAGTCTGTTTTGCCCGGAATCGTAATTGGCAGTGAGCCCTCCCTGCCCTTGTCTCAATCCACAACATTCTTGTTTTTTTTTTTTCCTCCCATCTCGCTGTGGTCTCCACCATCCTAAGGAGGGTGGGGGTGGATGAGGGGCAGTGAGCAAGAGACTGTTGTGGTGCTTCATTGCTGACTGGGCAAAACCACAACAGGTTCCATAAGCCAGGTTTTTGGGTTTGTCAGTATGGTTTGAATACATTCAGTTTACTACATTTGAAGATGTGTTCCAGTGTGCTGCAACCTGGGCTGAAATTGTAACAGTGCTCATGCAACCAGTAAGCTACCTTGGTGGTTCCACATTCCAAGTTGTGGGTTTGGGCTAAGGTTTCCTCAGTTTCATCTGCTGTTATTATGCTGCTATCAGCTGATCATGGATGCTGGTGTCCCCTATCAGTTCTACCCCACTGATTGCAACAGTGGCTTCAGCTCAGTCGTTCCACCTAGCCTCAGCCATGGGGTGAGCAGCCAAAGTGTGCAAATATCTTCCTAAAGAAGGTAGCCCCTAATTTCTGTAGTAAGAGCGCAGAAGGAGCATGGAAAAGCCACCAGATGCAGCTAGAACAGCAGCTCAGGGGTCCGACAGTATGGGCAGAGTAAGCAAAGGGCCAGGAATTTTAGCTGTCTGGGCAGTACTATGGCAATTGTCCATAATGATTTGGCCATCAGTGGTATAGATAGTGGTGTCACGCCCAAACCAGGCATTACTGCAAAGGATTGCTGAGCCGTCAGTAAACCAGGCATCCTCCTGCTGGGTGGTGAAAGGAGGGACTTGGGTAATTGGCAAATCTGCTACAGGAATGGGTAAAGGTGAGGCGGGTGAGAATACAAGGGTTGGGGCCCAAAGGTTCAGTTCCATCAGTGATGAAAAGGAAACCAGGAATCAAATGTTGAGTGGCAATGGATTGAATTAATCCTTCAGGGAAAGGAATGTTGTGAAGGATGTCATGAAGAATATGATGTAAAACCCTAAGTGTAAGGAGACAATCCCCAAGGACTTTGTCAGAAAAGGTAGCAATTAAAGTATGATCCTGCTCACAATATGAGGGTTATGCATCTTGCCACCTCCTGATACCAAGATGGTTTCATTTAGGAGCAGGGTCCTTAGATGTTCTTTCCTGGAACAGATCCCACCAGGCACCATTTCCGCTCCCCTGAATCCTGAGTTCAACTCTGCCAGTAGGGCTGAGGGGTCCTAACTATTGATACTGTTGAAGGAGAAGGATTAAAACCTGTGGTGGTAGGAACCAAGCAGGATCGTAACTCTGGACTTTAGCAGGGCCAACTTTGACCTTTTCAAGCAATTACTAGGGGACATGTCGTGGGACAGGGTATTAGAGAATAAAAGGACCCAAGATAGTTGGTCTCTATTCAAAGATCACTTCTTCCAGGCTCAGGATCAGAGCATCCCAGCTGGTAAGAAATCAAGAAAGGGAGCCAGGAGACCCACATGCTTAAATAGGGAACTGTTGGGCAAACTCAAGTGGAAGAAGAGAGTCTATAGATCATGGAAGGAAGGGATGGTCACTTGGGATGAATATAAGGCAGTTGTCAGAGGATGTAGGGAGGCAACCAAGAAAGCTAAAGCCTCATTGAAGTTGGGCCTTGCAAGGGAGGTCAAGGACGACAAGAAGGGCTTCTTCAAATACATTGTGGATAAAACTAACGCTAGAGGCAATGTAAGCCCACTGTTGAATGAGGCAGGTGCCCTGGTGACAGAGGATACAGAGAAGGCAGAGTTACTGAATGCCTTCTTTGCCTCTGTCTATACTGCTGGAGACTGTTCTCAGGAGCCCCAGACTCCCGAGGAAGTCAAGCTAAAGGAGGAGTTTTGTTTGGTTGATGAGGACTGGGTCAAGGATCAGTTGAGCAATCTGGATGATCCATGGGCCCCGATGGGATGCACCCGCAGGTACTGAGGGAGCTGGCAGAAGTCATTGCTAAACCACTCTCCATCATCTTTAGTAAGTTGTGGAGAACAGGAGAAGTGCCTGAGGGCTGGAGGAGAACAAATGTCACTGCAGCCTTCAAAAATGGCAAGAAGGAAGAACTGGGTAACTACAGACCTGTCAGCCTCACCTCCATCCCTGGAAAGGTGATGGAACAATTTATCCTGAGTGCTGTCTCCAGGCATTTAAAGGACAAGAGGGTCATTAGGAGCAGTCAACATGGTTTTACCAAGGGGAAGTCATGTTTGACCAACCTGACAGCCTTTTATGAAGATGTCACCAGGTGGATAGATGGTGGCAATGCAGTGGATGTGGTTTATCTTGATTTCAGTAAAGCACTTGACACCGTCTCCCACAGCAGCCTCACAGCAAATCTGAGAAGGTGTGGGCTGGATGGTCAGGTAGTGAGGTGGATTGTTAACTGGTTGAAGGGAAGAGGTCAGAGAGTTGTGGTCAATGGGGCAAGGACTAGTTGGAGACCTGTATCGTGTCGAGTCCCTCAGGGGTTGGTGCTGGGACCAGTACTGTTCAATATATCAATATTCATTAATGACCTTGATGAGGGAACAGAGGGCACTGTCAGCAAGTTTGCTGATGATACTAAACTGGGGGGAATGGCTGATACACCATGTCATGGTTTGACATGATAGCCTTTTCGGGTAAGGGGGAAGGGGCTGTAAAGATGGCTCCTGTAAGAAGTTGCTCGCAACCCTGCCCAGCTCAGAGCCAGACCCACTTCTGGGGCTGAGCCAATTAGACGCCTCCACGATCACTTTTTTGAGAAGAAGCCGGAAGGGGAGGTTTCTTCCTCCATTTTCTTTTCTTCTTCTGCCCCTTCATCTTTCTTCTGGCTGGTGGTGGTGCACGGAGTAGGAACGGTGAGAGAAACAACCATGCGGACTCCAAGGTCAGTGATGAAAGAGAGGAAGAGGTGTGCTGGAGCGGAGACTCCCCTGCATTCTATGGAGAGAACTGGTGAAGCTGAGATTTTTTTTCATTTCTTTAAAGACCCCGCATCAGCAGTAGAGACTCATTTTGATAATGAGCCCGTATCAGGGGCAGAGACTCATTTTGCTAAAGCTGACCCCGGACCAGGGGCAGCGATTCACTTCATTAAAGGCCCCGAGCCAGGGACAGTGATTTTGGCCAGAGGAGGCCTTGTCCCGAAGGAGGGGCCCTTTATCACTGTGGCCGGAGCAGGCCGTGTCCTGAGGAAGGGACCCAATATCCACAGCTGTAACTGCGGGGAGGAACCCACGACAAAGCAGCTCATTAAACTTATGCCCAGAAGAGGCCTTGTCCCGAGAGGGGGACTCTGCAACTGCAGAAACCGCAACCGTGGTGAAGAATCCACGCCAGAGATATTCACCAAGGACTGCGTCCCGTGTGAGGGACCCTGTATCGGCAGAAGCCGCAGCTGCTGGGAACAACCCACACCAGAGAAGTTTGTTAAGGACTGTGTTCTGGGGGAGGAACCCCGTGTTGGAGCAGGGGAAGAATGCCAGGAGTCGTCCTCATCTGAGAAGACAGAAGCGGCAGAGCCCATCTGTGAGAGACTGACCACATTCCCCACTCCCTGCCCCCCTGAGCCGTTGGAGGGGGAGGAGGTAGAGATATGGGGAGCAGTGAGCTGGGCCCGGGAAGAAAGGAGGGATGGGGGAGGGAGATCTTAAAGTGCTGGTTGTAATTTTCTCATCATCCTACTCCCTTTTTTTTTACTTTTATTCCGTTCTGTTTCTTGTAGAATAAACTTTCCTACTTTCCTCTCTAAGTCGAGTACTAGAGTCTGTTTTGCCCAGAACCATAATTGGCAGCGAGCCCTCCCTGCCCTTGTCTCAATCCACAACAATCTTGCTTATCTTTTTACTCCCATTTTGCTGGGTCCTCCGCCATCTTAACGAGAGTGGGGGTGAATGGGGGCACCGAGCGAGAGACTGTCGTGGTGCTGCTGTGCTAGCTGGGCCAAACCACGACACATCAGAAGGCTGTGCTGACATTCAACGAGACCTGGACTGGCTGGAGAGTTGGGCAAAGAGAAATCTAATGAAATTCAACAAGGGCAAGTGTAGAGTCTTGCATCTGGGGAAGAATAACCCCATGTACCAGTACAGACTGGGGAATGAACTCAGAGAGTAGTGTAGGGGAAAGGGACCTGGGGGTCCTGGTGGACAGCAGGATGACCATGAGGGCCAGCAATGTGCCCTCGTGGCCAAGAAGGCCAATGACATCCTGGGGTGGACTAGAAGGGCTGTGGGCAGTAGGTCGAGAGAGGTTCTCCTCCTCCTGTACTCTGCCCTCGTGAGGCCTCATCTGGAATATTGTGTCCAGTTCTGGGCCCCTCAGTTCAAGAAGGACAGGGAGCTGCTGGAGAGAGTTCAGCGCAGGGCCACAAAGATGGAACATCTCCCTTCTGATGAAAGGCTGAGGGAGCTGAGGCTCTTTAACTTGGAGAATTGGAGACTGAGGGGTGATCTCATTAATGTTTACAAATGTGTAAAGGATGGGTATCAGGAGTATGGAGCCAGGCTGTTCTCAATCATGTCCAATGATAGGTGTCATGGTTTGACATGACAGCCATTTCTGGTAAGGGGGAAGGGTCTGTAAAGATGGCTCCTGTAAGAAGTTGCTCGCAACTCTCCCCAGCTCTGAGTCAGACCCACTGCTGGGGCTGAGCCAATTAGACGCCGCCACGATCACTTTTTAAGAAGAAGCCGGAAGAGGAGAGTTCTTCCTGTTTCTTCCTTCTTCTGTCCCTTCTTTTTCTTCTGGCTGGTGGTGGTGCAAGGAGTAGGTACAGTGAGAGAAACAACCATGCGGACTCCAAGATCAGTGAGGAAAGAGAGGAGGAGGCGTGCTGGAGCAGAGACTCCCCTGCATTTCTACAAAGAGGACTGTTGAAGCTGAGATTTATTTTCACTTCTTTAAAAACCCTGCATCAACAGTAGAGACTCATTTTGATAATGATCCCGTATCAGGGGCAGAGACTCATGTTGCTACAGCTGGCCCCGGACCAGGGGCAGCGATTCACTTCATTAAAGGCCCCGAGCCAGGGACAGTGACTATGGCCAGAGGAGGCCATGTCCCGTGGAAGGGACCCGATCACTTCACTACAGACTCCGAGCCAGGCGCAGTGATTTTCTTCTTTAAAACTATGGCCGGAGGTAACTGTGGGAAGGAACCCACGACAAAGCAGCTCATTAAACTTATGCCCAGAAGAGACTTTGTCCCGAGAGAGGGACCCTGTAACTGCAGAAACTGCAACCGTGGCGAAGAATCCACGCCAGAGATATTCACCAAGGATTGCGTCCTGTGTGAGGGAACCTGTATCGGCAGAAGCCGCAGCTGCTGGGAACAACCCACACCAGAGAAGTTCATAAAGGACTGTGTTCCGGGGGAGGAACCCCGTGTTGGAGCAGGGGAAGAATGCCAGGAGTTGTCCTCATCTGAGAAGAGAGAAGCGGCAGAGCCCATCTGTGAGAGACTGACTACATCCCCCATTCCCCGACCCCCTGAGCCGTTGAGGGGGGAGGAGGGGGAGATATGGGGAGCAGTGAGCTGGGCCCGGGAAGAAAGGAGGGATGGAGGAGGGAGATCCTAAAGTGCTGGTTGTAATTTTCTCATCATCCTACTCCCTTTTTTGCTTTTATTCCGTTCTGTTTCTTATAGCATAAACTTTCCTACTTTCCTCTCTAAATCGAGTACTGGAGTCTGTTTTGCCCAGAACCGTAATTGGCAGCGAGCCCTCCCTGCCCTTGTCTTAATCCACAACAACCTTGCTTATCTTTTTCCTCCCATTTCGCTGGGGCCTCCGCCGTCCTAACGAGGGTAGGGGTGAATGGGGGCACCAAGCAAGAGACTGTCGTGGTGCTACTTTGCTAGCTGGGCCAAACCACGACAATAGGACAAGGGGCAATGGGTATAAACTGGAACATAAGAGGTTCCAAAGAAATACACGGAAGAATTTCTTCCCTGTTCAGGTGAGGGAGCACTGGAACGGGCTGCCCAGATGGATTGTTGAGTCTCCTTCTCTGAGGACATTCAAAACCTACCTGGATGAGTTCCTGTGTGACCTACTCTAGGTGGTCCTACTCTGGCAGGGAGGATTGAACTAGATGATCTCTCGAGGTCCCTTCCAACCCGTACAATTCTGAGATTCTGTGATTTTGTTGATGACTCGTGTTCCAGTCCCAGGTGAAATGTTGCAGCAAAGAATACAGAGAATGGACTAGCTGACTGATCAGAGACGTGGGCATGCTGAAATTTATAGAGTGCCTAATAACTGTGGAGGTTGTGTTTTGAGGAGAGTGTTGGTAAAGATAAAAGAGATTGCAAGACAGTTTTGGGAATACTTTTGTTACTGGAACACAAGAAGACTTGTGCATTCTGAGCAGGACACTGGCATTTACAGGGAGGAGTGGAAAGATCCCAGTGTTATTTCAGAGCTTAAACTATGAGGATCATACCTTGTGCAACAGATTCATGTGTAGGTCTGCCCAGGAGAATGTCATTGGTATGCTGGCAGCAAGAGAGATCAGGAGTGAAAGAAGTTTCAGCTAAGGTGAAGAGACCATGAGTGAGGGTATGTTCATGGTGATAATGTTGAGGTAAATGAGTAAAGGTGTACTGAATGCTATTCTATGTAAAAGTAAAGTGACCTTGGTCATTTGAGTGGATGGGGGACTGGAAGAAAGTATCTTTAATGTCCAAAACTGCCATCCATAGGAAGCAAGGCAAATGGTGTTGAATACTTCAGCAGTTTTTGGGACTGTTGCATTAAGCAGAGAGGAGGCAGAATGTATGCTATTATAGTAAACGGACAGATGCCAAGACCTGTTTGTTGGGTTTGCCCACTGGCCAGATGGGGCTGCTAAACAGGATGTGGGTGTGAGTGACTACTTCCTATTCTTCCAGTTCTGTGAGAAGGGAGGGAGGTGATGGGGTTTGGGGCTCATGGTTTTACAGGGTGCTGCTCTAAATTAACAACATGGGTCATTGGAGGTAGGGGAGGTACTTATTGGAACTAGCAGGTGGTTTGGTTCAGAAGTGACAAGATACCTTGCCTTGACCATCATGGAAGGTTTGGCTTCTGAGAAGATTCGTATCTGAGAAGTCAGAATCTCCCAAAACAGCAGGTTCTTGGGCTGTTAGGGAAGTCATACTTGGCTGTGACTACAGGAAGAGCTATGAGTGGTCCTGTGAACCCGCAGACTACTGCAGTAAGGGGGAAGGGCTGTTGGTAGTAACACTGAGAGCCAGTAACACTGATGCTGGCGCTGTGTATTGCCTATTTGGCAATGTCAAGGGCCAAATGGGTTTTTCATGCTTCAAGCTGTTTTGGGTAAGGACCCTTTCACAAAGGAATAGGGTTTTTTAACTTATGGTGACACAGCAGAGTTTGGTGGTAACAATAGCCACATCTTTAAGGAAATGGGAAGATAACAGAACAGGCACAGTAGAAATTACCTTTTGTAATACCAGGGACCATGTGGGGTTGGGTGCGGCACCTGTAAGGTCAGTGCATATTGATGTTAATTGTCCTGTGAGGGGACTCTTTTTGACTAGTAGCCACCACCATATCTCAATGGGATAATGATAGATCTTCATCTGCCACAGGGCCTACATCTAAAGCATGGCTGATAACCAACCTAGCTATGCTCAGTTCTAAATCTGTGGGACTGGCCAGGGAATAGCCAGGGTCCTCAGTCATCTCGGGGCACTTCTCTTTTAACATAAGCTGTTGATGCCCAAAAGACAGAGTCTGTATTTTCTGGTGGAATTTGTACTCAGATTCCAAATCCTAAAGTGAGGATCTGGGCTTCTGATTCTGAAATTTGGATAGTATTCCCTCCTCATATTTGCAAGCCAGGCTAAGTAATAAACAGTAAAAGATCTGTGATAGTACTTGCTTAATTTGACTATGTTTATGTTTGTGAAAGGGCAAGTAGAGATAGTTGCAACGCCTCCATTAGTATCATACTGAGTTTCCATAATTGATGGAATTCATAAGCCTGGTTGGGCTTCAAGAATTTGATATATCATTGCTTGGATCCAAATCAAACCAAATATTTCCTTCTTAGTCTTCTTGGTCAGTATATAAAGCTTTATGTATTGCTGTTGCTGGACCATGGTGACTAAGAGTTTTAAAATATTTACCACTATTAAAATACTATATTTGCATAATTGTCTGTTACAAGATCATTCTTATTATAGAATTTTAATACAATGGGATTGATTTCTTATAAGAGAAAAAAGTACACAATCTGTTGTTTAACTGCCTGGCATATTTTCCTTCCCTTCTACGACTCCCCAGAGAAAAAGCATCATCTGTACATTTCAAAAGTAGCTCAAAACACTCATGATGATCAGCTAACTTGGAGGAGGATGACTGTATTATTAACTTGGATAAAATGCAGACTGGCTCTGTTTTGAACATTGTCTCTTCCACCGTGTCAGTTCACAAAAGAAAAAAAGTTTTACTTCATTTGTCTGCACCCACTCTAAAGTTCTTTCATACTTCCTTTCTTTGTTAGCAGTTTTTCTTTTTGGACTAGTCAGCGTTAAAGCAAGGGAAGGACAGATCACTTGGAAAGGGAAAGTGTGGAACAACTATAACAGTTATTAAAATAAAAACTCTTTGTTGCCCACTATTCCTACATTTATTTTGTTAGTGACTAAGTATTAGGAAGGTGATTCAAAAGATAATTGGCTTCTGCTGAAAGACAGCCATATGAAGTTCCCTTTCTGTGAAAAGCTGAGCTCTTTCTAACTAGAAAAACATACATTCCATTTTTGGTCTTTGTAGGGGATGATGAGACTTCCAGATTGTCACATTTAGGTCTTTCCCTGAGATGCCACTTCAACATATCTTCAGTGCAGCTGATGATGATTTGCTCAATCTTCTGCAAGGCTTATTCACATTTAATCATTGAACTAGGGCTTTGGATACTCAGATATAGTGCACTTGCATTATGTTCTAATGTTCATTAACATAATGTTAATATCAGACAAATGTGTTTTGAAGCCAGTAAGCCAGGTTTGAAATGAAATGTCATATAGTTCTTTATATGAAATACTAGAAATATATTTCCAGTGTTTTATAGAGAAAACTCTGACTGATCATTGCCATTTCTAGTGTAGTGCAAAGGGAGACAACTTAAAGGTCTGAGAGTCATGGCCTTCAAACAGTCATTATATTTGACATTCATAATTCAGTCACCTAACACTTGAACCTTAAGACTTAACGTAGCATATCTTTTTCCCCGGTGTTGTGGTTTTGCCGAGCTGGGAAAAGGGAAAAAAACTACGACTCTTCCTCCTCCTGGCGGAACGAGGAAGGGATCAGAGAAAAGGTAAAAGAGCCTGCGTAGATTGATGAGGCCTCATCTGGAGTCCTGTGTCCAGTTCTGGGCTCCTCAGCTCAAGAGGGACAGGGAAGTGCTGGAGAGAGTCCAGCGCAGGGCCACCAAGATGATCAGGGGACTGGAGCATCTTTCATATGAGGAAAGGCTGCGGGAACTGGGGCTGTTTAGTCTGGAGAAGAGGAGATTGAGGGGAGATCTTACTAACATTTAGAAATATCTAAAGGGTGGGTGTCAGGAGTTTGGGACATCCCTTTTTTCTACTGTATCTAGCAACAGGACAAGGGGTAATGGGATGAAGCTGGAGCACAAAAAGTTCGACTTAAATATAAGAAAAAACTATTTCACTGTGAGGGTGACGGAGCAGTGGAACAGGCTGCCCAGAGGGGTTGTGGAGGCTCCTTCCTTGGAGGTGTTCAAGACTCGCCTGGACATGTTCCTATGCAACCTGATCTAGGTGAACCTGCTTCTGCAGGGCGGTTGGACTAGATGATCTCTAAAGGTGCCTTCCAACCCCTACCATTCTATGATTCTATGAATTAAGGGTTCATTATGCAAATAAGACAAAAATCAGTTTAATTTGAGTTTTTCAAATCATAGAAATATACATAATTCAAATTCCATTGTTCTGGAATTAGAAATTAAAAAAAAAAAAAAAGCCTAGTAAGTTATTAGGGTTGGATTTTTGTAAATAAATTAACAATTTCTGAGAAACCTGCTGAGACACTCACAAGGATAATTGGTACAATTTGATTTTTTTAGTTAATTTTAGTTTCACTTGAAACAAAAAATATTTCAAATTTTTAAGATATTGATAGATCACATAAAGTGTCTTTCCTCAACTTCACGCAGAATTCTGCATCAGTGCTCAGTTCCAATAATGTATTAGTAATTTCACTAGTTGTTGCTAAATGGCCTGAGGATTTAAATGGCGAATGTGAAAAGTCCTAGTGGAGTTCATTTTTTAATTATGGAAATTGCTTATTCCAGAAAGTGTATTTTCTTTTTCCACTTTACATACATTATGCTTCAGGAGGAATGTTCATAATGAGGTTCTCTGAGATTTGTATACAGTTGCTATACCAATGGCAACTGAGAAACACTATTATAAGGTTTTATATAAGCCTTTTTGCCACAGACTGGCTTCTGATATTGTCTTGTGTGCCTTTTTTGATGGAAGGGATGCTAAACTTGTTTTTGAACAAGACAGCTGTCCCAAAAAAAGACAAAAACCTGTAAATGCTTAAACTCTTGAAAATAATGTGCAACTTGTGCAGACATATTGTAAAAAAAATATGGATATTTATCTTGTGAAATATTTCCACTTTTTTAGACTAAAACACGGTCAGCATGTTTCTGAGATATTGTATAAATTTGGAAAAGTATAAATCCATATGCTTTCTAAGAAGAGACACTTTATTACAGCAAAGAAAAAATGTGTTGATCTACACTGTAGTGATTAGACCATTTGTCAAATACTGTTACTGTTTGTGATAATATTTATAGGTCACACACAAGTTTTCAGTTACCATTGGAACCAGGTCTGTGAAACAGAATTTATACCTTTGAGTGCAGGAGATTGATTAAAAGTATGAACTTTAGCAAAATCTTTTAAACTTTTCTAAATCTTTTGCTCCACTTTTCACAACTCAATATTATTGCCAAATTGAAAAAAAAAAAAGAAAAAAAGAATGGAACAGAATGGAATGCAACAGAATACAACAGAGAATAGAATAGAATAGAATAGAATAGAATAGAATAGAACTGTCATTGAAGTTTCTTAATAAAACGGATGCCTCCTTTAAAGAATGTATGTCTCAAGACGAGTCTTGCTACTTTTCCTTGTTAGATACAGTCTGAATGGTGTATCACAGAGAGCTGAATTATTTCTTAGCTGCCCTTTTTCACAGTTCTTACTCTTTGCTATTGGAGAAGCTTAAACCTCACATTCCTGTATCTTACGATGAAATTATTTGGATCAAGATGTGTCCTTTGTCATAGATGAAACAACTTACAGGGAAGGGTAATCCCATATATTACATAACATTCACTCCAAGCTATTCCTTGTGCAATGGTCACTGTCTGTCTAAATAAGATATCTGCTCAGTGGAGTTTATTGTACTTTGTGTGTTGTTCAGGAGAAAGATGAAGTTTGTTCATGCTGTTTATCTTTCCCTAACATTGCTCTTTGCGTCAGGAGAAGCATGATCAGGTGTGTCAGAAACAGGGTCCACTGACCTAAAACACTAAATTAGCTGCATCACACCCACCATGAACCTCTGTATTTACTTCTAGCAGAAGGAATTAGAAAGCAAGGGTGATGAATTCTGGTGCTTAACTTTTTGGCACTGCAGTATCAACTGTAAAAAAATCTGGAGTTCATTGTTGGATTTAAACCACAGCCTTTAGAAAAGCAAGTATTCTTACAGTCCCTGCTGCTGAGTGCATGAGTGTAAGCTCACTCATGAACATGTCGCTGCCTGTAGTTCAGGGTAAAACTTAAACTTTAAAGTGACAAGCCTGATTCTCAGTCCCAAAATGCTCCTGTGAGACTACTGGAGCTTTAACAAGAACATCAACTGCTTCAGAAAAAATAAAAATACATTTTTGTCTAATATACTAAAGAAATAAAATAATAGAATCATAGAATACCAGATATTTTATAAGCAGAATACCAGATATTTTATAAGAAGGAACAATTATAACAATAAATGAGGGGATATACAAAGGGACTGGTGCATGACGCAGTCGCTCACCACCCGGGATCCGACCCGACTGATCGCTCTGGACCGGCAGCCGAAAACTGCGACCCCGGCAGAGAGCTCCTTCCGGCTGGCTCCCCACCTAGATACTGGGCATGGTGTCAAGATGGCATCGAATACCTACTGGCCAGCCTGGGTCAGCTGCCCAGGCTGTACCCCTTCCTAGTTCCTCATAGGACTTAACTCTATCCTAGCCCAAACCAGAACATTCCACACCTTCTTCTATACCATCTACGTCATGCCTACGTTTACACTTTAAAATTATCTACCACCACACTTCCTCTCCTTGAAAATATGGACACACACAGAGGTATATCATTCCCTCAGTTTATGGGCCATCCCTCTGACGTGCATTGATCTTGAGGAAGTCACTGGGCGCAGATTCACTTTTCACCATCCTGTGTGTTGCTCATTCAAGTCCATCCTCCAGTGATCTGAGTGGTTCTTCCTGCAATGTTAGTGAATAGCATAGAGCAACTAGGGTAGCAGTGACATACAATAGCAGGATTATTTAACAACTATCATCGTACAATTTAATTCACGGGTTCTTCTCACCCAAAATCAAATTCCCTTGAGGGACCACGACATATTTGGCGCCCAACGTGGGGCCCGCAGGGTTGAAATAAGACACAGTAGGCTGAAACAATTGTCACAATGTTGATGTATTTGCTTAACTGCTGTTGGCCCATAATTTGTCATATGCACTATGTATTCTCTCTGATAGTGTTTATGTCCTTTGGAAAAGGGACGAAAGCACTCGTTCTGATATACTGGTTGTTACTGGCTTATGGCATGGTTGTATCACTGGGTATGGAGCTAGGCCAATACTTGTACATGACTGGGTTGGCATTTCTGCAACTTGGACATTTATTTTCAGAAGGTAGTGACAGTAATGACACTCAGTTCATGGGAAAAACGGAGGGACGTAATTTTTCCATTTTTTCCATCCTCCCTTACTCATTCAAGTTAACTGCAATAGCTTTTGACAATTCAGAATGCACTTGGGATGTCCCAGCCATTGTGGTTTTATTGCTCTGTCCTCTAGGTAGGGTGTTTTTCTTGGGTAGAGTTGTGAAATGTGTTTTCCAGACTGTTATGAGATTGGGCAGCTATGGAGGGATTGATATACAGAAGAATATGAACAGGTATTGGAAGAGTTTTTTACTTGTACAGATTAGGAATGCCACCCTAGCAACCACTGTGGCTATTCAAACTGAGGCAACTGATGCTGTTGCTGCCCTAACTCCAACAGCAGACACTGATCCTGAATCAGAGGATCAACCTGTGGCAGTGTCAGTTGCTCCTGTCCAGAAAAAGAAACACATAAAAAAATCAGTTCGCCTTGTGAGGGATGAAAATGAACCAGTGTCATCACGGGAACGGGAGGAAGAGTCAGAGCCAGAGCCAGAGATAATCATCCGATCCTTGTCCCTGAGCAAACTGAGAGAAGTGCAAAAAGATTACAGTCGCCACCCAAGCGAGCACCTTGTTGCCTGGCTGCTCCGATGCTGGGAGAATGGGGCCCACAGCTTGGACTTGGAGGGCAGGGAAGCCAGGCAGCTGGGCTCTCTGTCCCGGAATGGCGGCATTGACAAGGCGATTGGAAGGAAGACAGAAGTCCTCAGCCTCTGGAGAAGACTTTTGTCTGGTGTGAGGGAAAGATACCCCTTCAAAGAAGATATCATATGCCACCCAGGCAAGTGGACCACAATGGACAAAGGTATCCAGTACCTGAGGGAGTTAGCTGTGCGGGAAATGATTTATAATGAGCAGTTACCAACAGACCCAGATGAGGTCCAGTGCACACAGTCTATGTGGCAAAGATTTCTGCAAAGTGCACCATCATCTTATGCTAATTCATTGGCAGTCATCTCCTGGAAAGAAGGTGAGGGGAAAACAGTGGGGGAAATGGGTGTTCGACTTCGGCAATATGAAGAAAGTCTGTCTTCCTCCCTACAGGCTGTTGTCTCGGCTGTAGATAAAATGTCAAAAGAGTTCCACCAATTCAAAGAAGATATGTCCCGCACTCCACCTGCCCGAGTCCATACTTCAGCTATTAGTAGATGTCCCTCTGTTCAAGAGAGGGAATATAGAGGGCAGACACCACGAGGTGCTTTGTGGTCTTACCTGCGGGACCAGGGAGAGAACATGAACAAGTGGCATGGGCAACCTACTTCGGCCTTAAGGGCACGGGCACGGCAGCTACGGGGAAAAACCGCTACAAGGAGCAATTTCTCTTGGAAAGATGCTGCTCCAGTTTCCAGTGAGCAACTCCCTAGACAGAATAGAAGGGTTGAGCTCTATTCTAGTCCCCTCGAGGGGACTTCTAGCTCTTTTCTACAAAAGATATCCAATGACTGCCATGGCCAGTACTAGGGAGGCCCTGCCTCCAGCCAGGTGGAGGAGAGGGACAACCGAGTTTATTGGACAGTGTGGATCCGATGGCCTGGCACATCAAACCCACAAGAGTACAAGGCTTTAGTGGATACTGGAGCACAATGCACTCTGATGCCATCAAGTTGTAAAGGGACAGAATCTGTTTGTATTTCTGGAGTGACAGGGGGATCTCAACAGCTAACCTTGTTAGAAGCTGAAGTGAGTTTAACTGGAGATGAGTGGCACAAACACCCCATTGTAACAGGCCCAGAAGCCCCGTGTATCCTGGGCATAGACTACCTTAAGAGAGGGTATTTTAAGGACCCAAAAGGGTACCGGTGGGCCTTTGGTGTGGCTGCAGTGGAGACAGAGGAAATTGAACAACTATCCAGCATGCCTGGCCTTTCAGAGGACCCTTCTGTTGTGGGTTTGCTGAAGGTTGAGGAGCAACAGGTACCAATTGCAACCACAACAGTGCACCGGCGGCAATATCGCACCAGCAGAGATTCAGTGATTCCCATTCATAAGTTGATTCGCCAACTGGAGAGCCAAGGGGTGATCAGCAAAACTCACTCACCCTTTAACAGTCCCATATGGCCAAGGCAAAAGTCTAGGGAAGAGTGGAGACTGACAGTAGACTATCGTGGCCTGAATGAAGTCACGCCACCGCTGAGCGCAGCTGTGCCGGACATGCTGGAACTCCAATATGAACTGGAGTCCAAGGCAGCCAAATGGTATGCCACCACTGATATTGCCAATGCATTCTTCTCAATTCCTTTGGCAGTAGAGTGCAGGTCCCAGTTCGCTTTCACTTGGAGAGGGGTTCAGTATACCTGGAATCGACTGCCCCAGGGGTGGAAACACAGCCCCACCATCTGCCATGGACTGATCCAGGCCACGCTGGAGAAGGGCGAGGCCCCAGAACACCTGCAATACATTGATGACATTGTTGTGTGGGGTGACAGCAGAGGAAGTTCTTGAGAAGGGAAAGAAGATAATTCAAATTCTTCTGAAGGCTGGTTTTGCCATTAAACGAAGTAAGGTCAGAGGGCCTGCGCAGGAGATCCAGTTTTTAGGAGTAAAATGGCAGGATGGACGTCACCATATCCCAATAGATGTGATCAACAAAATTGCAGCCATGTCTCCCCCAACTAGCAAAAAGGAAACACAAGCTTTCCTAGGTGTTGTGGGTTTTTGGAGGATGCATATACCAAATTACAGTATGATTGTGCGCCCTCTCTACCACGTAACATGGAAGAAAAATGATTTTGAATGGGGTCCTGAACAGCAACAAAGTTTTGAACAAATTAAACAGGAGATAGTTCATGCAATGACACTTGGGCCAGTCCGGACAGGACCAGATGTTAAAAATGTGCTCTACACCGCAGCTGGGGAGAATGGCCCTACTTGGAGTCTTTGGCAGAGAGCACCTGGGGAGGGTTGAGGCCGACCCCTTGGATTCTGGAGTCGGCGATACAGAGGATCCGAGGCCCGATACACTCCAACTGAGAAGGAGATACTGGCGGCATATGAAGGGGTTCAAGCTGCATCAGAAGTGATCGGCACAGAAACACAACTTCTCCTAGCACCCCGACTGCCAGTGCTGGGCTGGATCTTCAAAGGGAGGGCCTCCTCCACACATCATGCAACTGATGCTACATGGAGTAAGTGGATCGCATTGATCACACAACGAGCTCGTGTAGGAAGTTCTAGCTGCCCTGGAATTCTGGAACTGATCACGAACTGGCCAGAGTGTGAAGACAGTGAAATATCACCAGAAAAGGAGGCAACCCGTGCTGAAGAGGCCCCATCATATGAGGAACTTCCAGAAGATGAGAAGCGGTATGCCCTGTTCACCGATGGGTCCTGTCGTCTTGTGGGGAAGCATCGGAGGTGGAAGGCAGCTGTGTGGAGCCCCCTACGCAAAGTTTCAGAAGCTGCAGAAGGAGAGGGTGAATCGAGCCAGTTTGCAGAGGTAAAAGCCATCCAGTTAGCTTTAGACATTGCTGAACGAGAAAACTGGCCAAGGCTTTATCTCTACACTGACTCGTGGATGGCAGCAAATGCTGTGTGGGGGTGGTTACAGCAATGGAAGCAGAACAACTGGCAACAACGGGGCAAACCCATCTGGGCTGCCCCAATATGGCAAGACATTGCTGCTCGGCTGGAGAAGCTGATTGTGAAAGTGCGCCATGTAGATGCCCATATAGCTAAGAACAGGGCCACTGAAGAACATCTGCATAACCAGCAAGTGGACAAGGCTGCAAAGATTGGAGCAGCTCAGATAGATTTAGACTGGCAACACAAGGGGGAGTTATTTTTAGCTCGGTGGGCCCATGACACCTCAGGTCATCAAGGCAGAGATGCCACCTATAAATGGGCTCGTGATCGAGGGGTGGATTTAACCTTGGATGCCATTGCACAGGTTGTCCATGAGTGTGAGACGTGTGCTACAATCAGACAAGCCAAACGGTGGAAGCCCATATGGTATGGAGGACGATGGCAGAAATATAAATACGGAGAGGCCTGGCAGATTGATTATATCACACTGCCACAGACTCGCCAAGGCAAACGTCATGTGCTCACAATGGTGGAGGCGACCACTGGCTGGTTGGAAACGTATCCTGTGTCTCATGCCACCACCCGGAGCACCATCCAGGGCCTTGAAAGGAAAGTCCTCTGGCGACATGGCACCCCAGAAAGAATTGAGTCAGACAATGGGATGCACTTCAGGAACAACCTCATAGATGCCTGGGCCAAAGAGCATGGCATTGAATGGGTTTATCACATCCCCTATCATGCACCAGCCTCATGAAAAGTTGAACGACACAATGGACTATTGAAGACCACACTGAGAGCAATGGGGGGTGGAACATTCAAACATTGGGACACAAATTTAGAAAAGGCCACCTGGCTAGTCAACTCCAGAGGATCTGTGAACAGAGCTGGCCCTGCCCAATCGGAACTTCTACATACTGTAGAAGGGGATAAAGTCCCTGTAGTGCACGTAAAAGATCTGTTAGGGAAAGCAGTATGGGTGAGTCCTACCTTGGGTAAAGGTAAACCCATTCGTGGGATTGTTTTTGCTCAGGGACCTGGGTACACTTGGTGGGTGATGTGTAAGGATGGGACAACCCAGTGTGTACCTCAAGGAAAATTGATTTTGGGTGAGAATAGCCTGTGAATTCGTTGAATCAAATTGTATTATGTTAGTTGTTAAATAACATTGTTGTTGTATGTCATCATTACCATAGTTGCTCTATGCCATATCACTGACACTACAGTAAGGACTGTCGAGGAGTGGTTAAGGGAGAATGGACATGGATCCCAGGGTATAATGTTAGGCCTGATGGGGCAAGGCAATCTGAGTTCTAGTTATATGAATTTAATGCACAATCAAGACCAGAGTCAGAGCCATGGTTAAAGCAGTTGCTGTCATGCAGACAGCAGGCCGCTTTCTCTTCCTTCAAGGTCGGGCTGTTTTCAGCTAACGAGCTAACAGCTCAAGGTGGAAAACAACTACGGGGGAAAAACAAGATGGGAAAATGTGAGGGAGCTTGCTTATCGCAGAAACCGCAAGTAGGATGAACATAAGAATGTAATCTATTAGCTGCTGTTGCTGAGCTAGCTTTGAAGCTGCTGGATATAAGTTAGAGCCTGCTCTCAATGAAGCGAAGATTTCTGCTATCACTCACATTGAGTAGGATTGATTTTTTCCCACCCAGCTGAGAATCGGACCCTGGGTTGATCGCCGCATGAAGTAGGCTTGGAGCTGGTTGTTCAGGCTTCGAGTCTGGGTTTTTCAGGCTTCGAGCCTGGGTGTTTCAGACTTAGAGTCTGGTTTCAGGCTTAGAGTCTGGTTTCAGGCTTCGAGCCTGGGTTTTTCAGGCTTTGAGCCTGGTTTCAGGCTTCGAGCCTGGGTTTTTCAGACTTAGAGTCTGGTTTGCAGACTTCGAGTCTGGTTTTTCAGGCCAAGAGCCAAAAACTTCGCGGCATATGGCGCCCGAACAGGGACCATCACTGGATGTTACCGGGTAAGGAGCCTGCCTGCGGGGAGCTGAGACTTGAAAATCCGGAGGCAGAGGCAGTCGGAGGAGGAAGCCTGCCGGATCCCAAGCAGAGGTTGCTGTACCCGGGGGAGTGACTACAGGTTGCGGTGAGACGCGGATCCGACAACATGGAAAAGGAGGTAGCACTCTCACTTTTACATCGCTTTTTAGAAAAACAGGGGGTGGACTTTAAATTGACCGATTTGTCTGGTCTACTTGTACATAGTAATTGTAAAGGCTTTTTTAAGGACTCTGAGAAATATTTTGATGAGAAGGAGTGGAGAGCATATGGGACTTGTCTTTGGGACTTGGTTATAGACGAAGATAAGACTGCTCGGAAACTGATAAAACCATGGAGAGAAGTAATTAACCGTTCGAAAAAGTATAAGTTGGAAAAGGATTTGGCCGCTGCTGTAACTCAGCGGCTTGATATGCCTGAGACTGTAGCCGAGCCAACAGCTGGACTGTTTGGTATCGGGACTAATTATATCTCATCTCCCTTTTCTGGTGAGTGGCGAGAAATTGGAAACCTTCTCTGTGAAGCCACTATTAATGGTGATAAGGACAATAGTAAGACCAGTAAAAATTTAGGTCTCGTTTGGAGACACGTGATAAATACTTTAAAAGAAATGCAAGCAGAACAGCGTGTGGCCATGGCTGCAGCCCAGGCGTTGACTGTTGCGCCGAGGCTGAAGGAGACAGACAAGGGAGCGGACAGGTTCCTGCAGGAAGTATTAAAGAAACTGGAGCGACAAGAGACCATCGAAACACAGCCTGTCGCCACTGAAAGCCAGCCCGGTGCGCGGCCCGTCGCTGAGCGGGGCGTGCTGAGAAAAAAAAAAAGAAAAGAAAAAAAAAATAAAAGAAAAGAAAAAAAAAATTTCTTCTCTACACAAGAGTTTTTACAAAGTCAGGGAGGCGAAGGGGCTTCGGAGCAGAGCCCCCGCGGGAGAGCTGCTTCCCGTTCAGAGCCCAACCCTCCGAGTTAGCCCTGGGACGCCAAGGGGAATGCCAAGTGGGCAGAGTCGGGCGGGGGTGCAGCGCAGGACGATCAGAGGAGTGGGGGAGCGCGACCCCGTGTTAGACTGGGCACCATCGGGCACGCGAGGGGAGACAAAGAAAACACAGGAGAGACTAATACCGACTGCGCCGCCGGCGCCGGGGACGGCACGGAGTGAGCCAGACCCCCCCCGCCCCTTCCATCCGCAGCCGCCGCCGCGCAGCCGCTTCCCGCGCCCGGTCAGTGTCTCCGGAGCCCCCACACACACCGCGCCGACACCACCGGACCCGGCCCTCACGGACCGCTGGGCTCCTCCTTTCCATCCTCATTCCCTTGCCTCAACGAGTGTAAAAACTGTTGGTCGTGATGTTATGCATTTTGCTGTAGATGTGATGATGAATACTGGTTTTCTTACAGTGGAAACTTTCTAAGGTGTTTTAGGTGTCAGGAACAGAACATTTTGACATTGAGAAGCTAAAAGGTGGTTTGTGTTTTAGACTCATTGGTGAAGGATTTTTTTTATCAGAAGTAAAAAAAAAAGGATTTTGTCATACTGTTGATGCTTCAAATGATTGTGGTAAATGGTTTTAGGCAATTTCAACAAACCAAGCAAAACATGTGGGTTACACTGGCCAAAGCAATCAATCAGTCTACAATATGTTTATCAATGACCACTCCAGATAATCCTTTTTCTACCTGTTTGGTGGGAGCTCCATCAGATGTGGCACAATGGCCTGTACCAAATGCATTAAAAACAAATCCCTTAGTTAAGGGTAATGGCAAAGTTGACAGCTGGGATTTGATCATTTCATGGTTGCCAATAATGACAACAGAGCCACAGGAGTTAGAATTATTGAGATCTATAAAGATGGATTTTTGCGTTATGTTTAATTTTACCAGCAATACCAAAACATTTGGGAAAGAATGTGGATCCCATCCTGGGCGTGTATAAGAACGCAACATCTCGGTGCAATTATACTTCACCAAAAAGATCCAGGTCTAGTCTTGTGCCTGTACAGTTACCAAAGGGAATTTTTCTGATCTGTGGGGACCAGGCATGGCCTGGAATACCCTTGAGATTACAAAGGGAACCACGCAGTTTGGGACAACTGACGATCTTGATGCCTAATCACACAATGATTTAGAAACATCATTGTCCAAAACAATTTGTGCATGCATTTACTGGTGAATGTGATGACCATGTTACCTTTGGTCTTCCTCAGCAATAATAGCAACTAGTATATTTGCTCCAGGTGTAAGAGTATCTGCTTTATGAACTCAGCTATGCAAATTAGGATGCTGGCTTAGCAAACAAAGTAACCAAACCTCAATGACATTAGAAGGCTTGATTAGTGATGTAGGCAGTATTAGACATGCACTTGTGTATCATTGTATGCATGATATCCTCATTGCTCAGGAGGAGGCATTTACTGTAGATCAAGAGAGAGATCTAGAAACCATGTTATTTAGGGAAACTAACTTTGTTTGCTCCTCGACAGCAGGAATGGTTAAAAATTACCAAGTTACGGAAAACAAGAGATACCCACAACTTAAAAGGAGATTGTGATGGTAAAGTACAATTGTGGTCCATTACGGCGAATGTATTTGCTTCAGCATTTGTACCTGGGTTGGCTGCAGCCCAGGCCTTACGGCAGTTAGAAAAACTAGTGTGTTGGTCGGAGCAGCAAGCTAATGTTACTACTGATGTTATTGAAAAATTGCTAGCAGACCAGAAAAGCCTTATACATGCCTTATTGCAAGATCGTGCAGCTATTGATTTTTTGCTATTGGCACAAGGGCATGGATGCCAAGACTTTGAAGGCATGTGTTGTTTTAATCTTTCTGATCATAGTGAATCTATTCACAAAGCTTTGGCATATTTAAAGGTTCATGCTAAGAATATTACGGTGGGTTATAACCCTTTTGATAATTGGCTTCAATCAGCTTTTGGGGGGTTGTCACCTTGGTTGACTATGTTAATCAAAGAAGGGTTAAGATGGATATTGGTTATTTTGCTTTTGCTTGTAATGTTTAAGATAATATATAGTTGTATTACGAAGGCAATGCATAAATTGACTGACTCAGTCTTGATTGTGCAAAAACAAAACGGGGGATTTGTCGAGGAGTGGTTAAGGGAGAATGGACATGGATCCCAGGGTATAATGTTAGGCCTGATGGGGCAAGGCAATCTGAGTTCTAGTTATATGAATTTAATGCACAATCAAGACCAGAGTCAGAGCCATGGTTAAAGCAGTTGCTGTCACGCAGACAGCAGGCCGCTTTCTCTTCCTTCAAGGTCGGGCTGTTTTCAGCTAACGAGCTAACAGCTCAAGGTGGAAAACAACTACGGGGGAAAAACAAGATGGGAAAATGTGAGGGAGCTTGCTTATCGCAGAAACCGCAAGTAGGATGAACATGAGAATGTAATCTATTAGCTGCTGTTGCTGAGCTAGCTTTGAAGCTGCTGGATATAAGTTAGAGCCTGCTCTCAATGAAGCGAAGATTTCTGCTATCACTCACATTGAGTAGGATTGATTTTTTCCCACCCAGCTGAGAATCAGACCCTGGGTTGATCGCCGCATGAAGTAGGCTTGGAGCTGGTTGTTCAGGCTTCGAGCCTGGGTTTTTCAGGCTTCGAGCCTGGGTGTTTCAGACTTAGAGTCTGGTTTCAGGCTTTGAGCCTGGTTTCAGGCTTTGAGCCTGGGTTTTTCAGGCTTCGAGCCTGGGTTTTTCAGACTTAGAGTCTGGTTTGCAGACTTCGAGTCTGGTTTTTCAGGCCAAGAGCCGAAAACTTCGCGGCAAAGGACCACCCAGATCACCGAAAGATGGTCATGGACAAGCAAGATACAGAATAGCAGAATGTGAATTGGTGCCCAGTGACGTCCTCAAGATCAGTGCTTTCAACTTACAGGTAAGACACACCTAAAAGACCAACTGCAAAATCCTGATACTGCATGCAGTGACCTATCCTACACACACATCCCATCTGCCCTGCTGTGAAAGATTTATGATGAATAAGACCTGACGTTATGAACTAAACGGCTAAATGGACTTAACGGGAATGTTAGGGGGGTGGCCTATAAACTGAGGGAATGATATACTTCTCTGTGTGTGCCCCTATTTTTTCAGGGAGAGGAAATGTGGTGCTCAGATGTTGTATATTGTGAAACTAGGCATGATGTAGATGGTATAGAATAAGGGGTGGAATGTCCTGGTTTTGGCTAGGATAGAGTTAACTTTGATGAGGAAGTAGGAAGGGGCACAGCATGGGCAGCTGACCTGGGCTGGCCAACAGGTATTCGATACCATACTGACATCATGCCCAGTACCTAGAAGCAGGGAGCTAGTCGGGGGCGGGGCTTCGGGAGCACAGGCGGGGCTACCGGTGGGAAGGGGAGTCGCGTCGGGTCCCGGGTGGTGAGCAGCCGCGGCACGCGCCGTTCCTTTTGTATATTCCCCTCGTGTACTGTTAAAACTGTTCCTTTTTCCCCCTGAACCTGTTCATTCTTATTGTTGTTCTATTAAACCGCTCTTATTTCAACCTACGCGGGTTTTTCCCCTTTTTCTCTGGTTCCCCTTCCCGCTCCACCGGGAGGGGAGGAGTGAGCGAGCATCCTCGTGGCTCTTTGTTCCCGGCTGGGCAAAACCACGACAATGGTGTTCCGTGCAGTGGCATGAGGCACAGGATATGTTTCCAACCAGCCAGTGGTCGCCTCCACCATTGTGAGCACATGACGTTTGCCTTGGCGAGTCTGTGGCAGTGTGATATAATCAATCTGCCAGGCCTCTCCGTATTTATATTTCTGCCATCGTCCTCCATACCATATGGGCTTCCACCGTTTGGCTTGTCTGATTGTAGCACACGTCTCACACTCATGGACAACCTGTGCAATGGCATCCAAGGTTAAATCCACCCCTCGATCACGAGCCCATTTATAGGTGGCATCTCTGCCTTGATGACCTGAGGTGTCATGGGCCCACCGAGCTAAAAATAACTCCCCCTTGTGTTGCCAGTCTAAATCTATCTGAGCTGCTCCAATCTTTGCAGCCTTGTCCACTTGCTGGTTATGCAGATGTTCTTCAGTGGCCCTGTTCTTAGCTATATGGGCATCTACATGGCGCACTTTCACAATCAGCTTCTCCAGTCGAGCAGCAATGTCTTGCCATATTGGGGCAGCCCAGATGGATTTGCCCCGTTGTTGCCAGTTGTTCTGCTTCCATTGCTGTAACCACCCCCACACAGCATTTGCTGCCATCCACGAGTCAGTGTAGAGATAAAGCCTTGGCCAGTTTTCTCGTTCAGCAACCAGCTAGTGTCCTGAGGTGTCATGTGCCCATTGAGCTAAAAACTTCCCCTTGTGTTGCCAATCCAAATCTACCTGAGCCACCCCAATTTTGGCAGCCTTATCCACTTGCTTGTTATGCTGTTGTTCTTCCGGGCAGCCCAGATGGGTTTGCCTCATCGTTGCCAGTTATTCTGTCTCCACTGCTATAGCCATCCCCACAGAGCGTTTGCTGCCATCCACAAGTCAGTGTAGAGGTAGAGCCTTGGCCATTTTTCTTGTTCAGCAATGTCTAAAGCCAACTGGATGGCTTTTAACTCTGCAAACTGACTTGATTCACCCTCTCCTTCTGCAGCTTCTGAAATGTTGTGTAGGGGACTCCATACAGTCACCTTCCACCTCCGATACTTCCCCACCATGCGACAGGACCCATCGGTGAACAGGGCATACCGCTTCTCATTTTCTGGCAGTTCATCATACGATGGGGCCTCTTCAGCACGTGTCACCTTCTTCTCTGGTTATATTTCACAATCTTCACACTCTAGCCAGCTCGTGATCACTTCCAGAAATCCAGGGTGGCTAGAATTTCATATGCGAGCTCGTTGTGTAATCCACTTACTCCAAGTAGCATCCGTTGCATGATGTGTGGGGAAGGCCTTCCCTTTGAACATCCAGCCCAGCACTGGCAGTTGGGATGCTAGGAGAAGTTGAATTTCTGTGCCAATCACTTCCAAGGCAGCTCAAACTCCTTCATATGCTGCCAATATCTCTTTCTCAGTTGGAGTGTATCAGACCTCGGATCATCTGTATCCCCAACTCCACAACGCAAGGGGTCGGCCTCAAGTCGGCTATACTCGAAACATCTCCTTCCTTGGAGGTCTTCAAGACTCGCCTGGACACGTTCCTATGTGACCTGATCTATGTGGACCTGCTTCTGCAGGGCGGTTGGACTAGATGATCTCTAAAGGTCCCTTCCAACCACTACCATTCTATGATTCTATGATTTGGTAAGAGGTACATGAGACAACAGAACTTTAGCTCCTAGAGGAAAATTACTGAGAGAACTTAACGATACATGTTTAGGTTAATGTCCAGACATTTGCTCAGTAAAATCTGCAAGAGGAGTCTGCATGGTCAGTGATTCTGCAATCATCCAGTCCAGGTTCCTTTTATTACTAGGTATATAAATGACCTGTCTCTGCACACACCCTCCCCCCTTTTCACTGTATGTAGGACCAGTGTGTTTGTGTGAAATGTTGTGTAACCAGTGAGTGAGTTTTTGTGGAAGGTTTTAACCCCTTGATGTGCTATTTATGTGTGAGGAAGTTAGTGTGTGTTGTTATCTTTTTTTTTGCTCAGACTATAATCGAAAGTTGATATCAAAATATATGTGAAACTTATTTTGTCTGAAGAGAAAGAAAACTGACAGGAATGTGGGATGAAATTTTAATTTAGCCTCGGGATGACTTTAGACTGGGATTATAGTAGTTGAGTGAATGGATATAGTTTCTTGGATAATGGCTGAAAAATTTGATGTGTGTGATTGAAATCTGAAGGGAGACAGGAGTGGAGAGAATGGAACCAAGGAAGAGGCATGAAAGGAGCCAGAGGAGGAAGTGTTGGGTGAGGTAAAGGACAGCCTGGGCAGGCAATATAGATTGTTTCTTCCCCAGCGGGATGTTTTAAGTGTGGGGAAGTGAGACACTTTGAGACAGAATGCCCCAAGTTGAACAAAGAAAAAAAAGTGATGTTATTACTGGCTTTTGAAGATGTTGAATAGGGAGGTCAGGAGTTTCTTAATTTAAAGTCCCACAGGGAGCCCTTGATAAATCTAAAGGTGGGGCCCCAGGAAGAAGAGGTCGTCCTCTTGGTTGGCACAGGAGCTGCCAGAATCTCATTAAACTTTATACCCTGAGGTGCAAGGTTATCAAATCAACAAATAACAGCCTCAGGAGTTAAAGGAGAGAGATTTTCTTTCCTTATGTTTAAACTGATGTTATTAAGATTCAGAATATATGAACAAGTGTTGTGTATTCCAAAAGTAAAAATAATATTTTGGGAAGTGATTTAATTATAAAATCAAGGTTGGAGATTGAGACCTATGATGAACAGATTGTAATCTAAATGAATTCATTAACAGAAAAGGGATGAAGAACAAATAAATCTGATAGTATAGGTAAAAGAAGGTAATGAAGGAAGATTAAATATAACCCCCTTAAAAAGTAAATTCAAATAAAAATTATTATATATAACAAAACAAAAGCAACACCCTAGTCTTTTAAAAGGACAAGAAAATTTCATAGAATCATAGAATCATAGAATGGGGGGTCGGAAGGGACCTTTAGAGATCATCTAGTCCAACTCCCCCTGTAGAAGCAGGATCACCTAGATCAGGTCGCATAGGAACATGTCCAGGCTGGTCTTGAAGACCTCCAAGGAAGGAGACTCCATAACCCCTCTGGGCAGCCTGTTCCACTGCTCCGTCATCCTCACAGTGAAATAGTTTTTTCTTATGTTTAAGTGGAACTTTTTGTGTTCCAGCTTCATCCCATTACCCCTTGTCCTGTTACTATCTACTATAGAAAAAAGGGATGTCCCAACTTCCTGACATCCACCCTTTAGATATTTATAAATGTTAATAAGACCTCCCCTCAGTCTCCTCTTCTCCAGACTAAACAGCCCCAGTTCCCGCAGCCTTTCCTCATATGAAAGATGCTCCAGTCCCCTGATCATCTTGGTGGCCCTGCGCTGGACTCTCTGCAGCACTTCCCTGTCCCTCTTGAGCTGAGGAGCCCAGAACTGGACACAGGACTCCAGATGAGGCCTCACCAGGGCAGAGTAGAGGGGAGAAGAACCTCATATCCCATGAGATCCGTCCAAGTTGATCTTTGAAAAGTCCAAAGTCGGCTCACCTGAAATCCAGGGTCATGGTCCTGCTTTGTGTTCCGCCCCTTCCACACAGGATCTTGAACTCTACCATCTCATGGTCACTGCAGCCGAGGTTGCCTCCAACCTTCACATCCCCAACCAGGCCCTCCTTATTCGTCAGCACCAGGTCCAGCAGCACACCCCTCCTTGTTGGTTCCTCGATCATCTGCGATGGGAAGTTGTCATTAACAATCTGTAGGAACCTCCTGGACTGCGTGTGCTTGTCTGTGTGGCTATCCCAGCAAATATCAGGGTAGTTGAAGTCCCCCATGAGGACCAGGGAATGTGATCGTGAGGCAGCTCTCAGCTGTTCATAGAAGACCTCATCCACATCCTCCTCCTGATCAGGTAGCCTGTAGCAAACTCCTACAACAATATCACCTGCCTTGCCCTGCCCATTAATTTTTACCCATAAGCACTCTACTCTCTTCTCATCCCCACCCAGGCACAGTTCAGTACACATTAATTGCTTCCTCACATAGAGAGCAACTCCACCTCCTCACCTTGTCAGTCTGTCTTTCCTGAACAATCCATAGCCCTCCATGGCTGTGCTCCAGTCATGGCAGCTGTCCCACCACATCTCTGTGACCACAGTGAGGTCGTAGCCCAGCATCTGCACCCACATCTCCAGTTCCTCCTGCTTATTCCCCAGGCTGCGTGCATTGGTGTAGAGGCAGCGCAGGGGCTTACTCAAACACACAGATTTCCCTGGGTGGGTGCAGGAAGTTCCTCCCCAGTTTGGCTCTTTCTCAGGGTGGTCAGCCTTCTGTATCTCAGCCCAGTGTGCAGATGAAGGGCACTTATCATTGCATTCCCTGTCCTGCCCCATTTCCCAGCTAGAGGGGACAGCTTGTTCCCCCCACCCCCCAAGTCCCTTAGTTAAAAGACCTCTTTATTGAATTTACTAGTCTCCTCCCAAATAATCCAGTGCCTTTACGGGAGAGATGAATCCCATCCTATCAAGCTGTAGTCCCCAAGGAAGGATCCATTGTCAAAGTACCCAAAGCCTTCCCACCAGCACCAGCCTCAAAACAGTTTCCAAACAGTGCAGAGTCTCCAAATCTATTTGAACAAGTGTTGGAACAAATACTTGAACAGTTCAAGCCTTCTCCCGATTTACTGCAGTATGTTGATAACCTTTTCATTTCAGGGAAAGAAAACAATGTGGTAAAAGAAGCCACAGGTGTTTTTTGGTTAAACTTTTTAGGAGAGCAAGAAGTATTGAAACTCAAATTGCAATCTGTCATTAAAAAAAAATAAATTAGATATTTTGGACATTTGATTAGTGAAGGGAAACATAGAATGAATCCTGAGAGAATAAAGGGTATTGTGGAATTGCCCCTCTTGCAAACAAACAAAAAATCAAAAAGTAATTAAGAAAATGTTTGTGATTAACTGGCTATGATCCTCTGTGGGTAAATTTTTATGCACATAAAACAAATGGGTTATATTAAAAAATACTAAATGAAGAGTCAAATTTTTTAACTTGGACAGAAGGAGAAAAAAAGCTAATCCAGGAATTAAAACAAAGTGTAATAATTGTTCCTGTGTTAGCACTACCATCCTTAGATAAATCCCTTGTTTTGTTTGTCACAGTAGTTATGGGAGCTGCCTTAGGAGTGTTAACTCAAGAATGGGGGGGACGAAGGACAAGCAATAGCATATTTATCCAAACTGTAGGACCCAGTATCAAGGAGGTGATCAGAATGTGTACAGACAATAGCTGCCACTGCCCTCTGGGTAAAAGAAAGCAGAAAACTAACGTTTGGAGGGTTATTAGTAATACATACCTCCCATCAACTACTTTAACCCAGAAGGCTGAAAGATGGCTAAATCCATTCTAGGATATTGAAATATGAGGCAATGTTAATTAAAAAAAAAATCTTAACTTTAATCTTGACTGACAGTCCATTCCTTAGTCCAGCCACTTCCCTTTGGAAGGAAGACATGGAATATGAGAACCTTTGTGGCAACATGGGCACGGACTATGTTAAGGTGCAGGAACAAAATCATTTATTGTACAAGCATCCCCTTTACTTATACCCCCCCTTAGTTCCTTCTAATCAGGATTGGTTTTGTTCAGTGGCCTTCAGAGCAGCTGTGCTGATAACTTGTTCGCTACTTGCATCTACTGTTCAGGCGGAGACTCCTCCAATCAGCTACATGTGCACACGCCAGTCCACTTCTTTCTCACATCGTATTGAGTCCTGCATCTTGGTTTCCCACTTTTCCCCCTTCTTTGTTTAATTGCTGAAGCAGCAGCACAGTCTGTATCTGAGCATGCATTACTTGATTCATTGTTCTTGCAATCATAAAGCGCACAAATCCTGCAATACAAAGCAAGCAACAAGCAAATGCACACAGCACTAATGAGAACATAATTCCCATCATTAATATTTGCTTTAATCAAGAGCCCAGTCTTGACCACCAGCTCAGCCCCGAAAAAAGGATTCCAATCACTCACTTTAAGTTGTTTGGTGAGATCCTTCAAATCCTGAATACTCTTATGTATTGACTCTGAGTGATCACTTAAATTCATACAACACGTGCCTTCAAAATCCTCACAACCATGTCCTTGTGCTAGCAATGAAAATCTATGGCAGCTCTATTCTACAAAGTAGCATGTCGGGTTGAGTCTACATCAGATAACAATCCAGTTAGTGCTAGTGAAGTACTGTTGCTAAATTTTGCAAAACAGTATCCTAATTTATTAAGTGTTGCTAAAGCTTGAGCAGTCTCAATACCTAGAAAAACTGTTCGTAGGCGTAGCTGTACTAAGAGTGTATGTTGTCCTGTGACACTTGCTAAAGTGACCCAGACATTCTGTCGGGGCTACGTGACTGCCCATCCTTTTGTTGTTACCCATAACATTATTCCTGTAAAGACAAAAATCCCATTCATGTGAACTCCTCTGGTGTTGCTCTGCTCAGTGTGATATTTTCATTTGTCATATATGGCTGAATGTATCATGCAGGATCCCACTTTGGTCCCGATCCTGGGGAGACACAGGCATATCCCCATCCTTAAGTTATTAAATGCAAGGGTCCTTCCCATTGTCCCGTAGCCATGTCTCGGACATGAACCAAAGGCTGTGTCCGGAACATAGGAGAAACCCCAAAATGATGGTTCATGTGTCATATCTGCATGATCCCGATTTAAAACATTTAACACAAATGTGGCTTTCCATAATCATTCAGGTGTATCCCCCATATTCCCCCTCTTTTGTTTAGTCAGCATTTAAGTGGTTTGTGGGTACGTTCAGTGACAGCCTGCCCAATGGGCGAGTATGGAATTCCTGTTGTGTGTCAAGATGCCCCATTCTTGTAAAAATAGTTGTGTGGCTCTGATATAAATGCAGGCCCATTATCAGTTTTAATGTGCTGTAGGATGCCCATAGATGCAAAAGCAGCAAACCAGTGACAATGTACGTCATGACTTTTTTCTCCTGTGTGCGCGGTGGCAAAAATAAATGCAGAATATGTGTCTATGGTGACATGCACATATTTAAGATGACCAAATTCAGTAATATGAGTTACATCTGTTTGCCAAATCTGTAAGGGAGAGGTGCCACGAGGACTGACTCCCATTTGAGGCACTAGTGGTAGAGAGGGCTCACAAACATACTGTAATTTGGAATGTGCAATCACCAAAAACCCACAACACCTAGGAAAGCTTGTGTTTCCTTTTTGCTAGTTGGTGGAGACATGGTTGTGATTTTGTTGATAACCTCTACTGGGATATGACGATGTCCATCCTGCCATTTTACTCCTAAAAACTGGATCTCCTGCACAGGTCCTCTAACCTTACTTCCTTTAATGGCAAAGCCAGCCTTCAGAAGGATTTGAGTATTTTCTTCCCTTTCTCGAGAACTTCCTCTGCTGAGTTGCCCCACACAACGATGTCATCAATGTATTGCAGGTGTTCTGGGGCCTCGCCCTTCTCCAATGTGGACTGGATCAGTCCATGGCAGATGGTGGGGCTGTGTTTCCACCCCTGGGGCAGTCGATTCCAGGTGTACTGAACCCCTCTCCAAGTGAAAGCAAACTGTGACCTGCAGTGTACTGCCAAAGGAATTGAGAAGAATGCATTGGCAATATCAGTGGTGGCATACCATCTGGCTGCCTTGGACTCCAGTTCATATTGGAGTTCCAGCATGTCCGGCACAGCAGCGCTCAGCATGACTTAATTCAGGCCATGATAGTCTACTGTCAGTCTCCACTCTTCCCTAGACTTTTGCCTTGGCCATATGGGGCTGTTAAAGGATGAGTGAGTTTTGCTGATCACCCCTTGGCTCTCCAATTGGTGAATCAACTTATGAATGGGAATCACAGAATCTCTGTTGGTGTGATATTGCTGCCTGTGCACTGTTGTAGTTGCAATTGATATCTGTTGCTCTTCATCCATCAGCAACCCCACAACAGAAGGGTCCTCTGAGAGGCTGGGCATGCTGGACAGTTGTACAATTTCCTCTGTCTCCACTGCAGCCGCACTGAAAGTCCACTCGTACCCTTTTGGGTCTTTAAAATACTCTCTTGAGGTAGTCACAGTATGCATGGAGCTTCTGGGCCCGTCACAATGGGGTATTTGTGCCGCTCATTCCCAGTTAGGCTCACTTCAGCTTCTAATAAGGATAGCCGTTGAGATCCTCCTGTCACTCCAAAAATACAAATGGATTCTGTCCCTTTACAGCTTGATGACATCAGAGTACATTGTGCACTGGTGTCCACTAGAGCCTTGTACTCTTGTGGATTTGATGTGCCAAGCCAACAAATCCACACAGTCCAATAAACTAGGTTGTCCCTCTCCTCCACCTGGCTGGAGGCAGGGCCTCCCTAATACTGGCCATGGCAGTCATTGCATACTTTTTGTAGAAAAGAGCTAGAAGTCCCTTCGAGGGTATCAGAATTGAGATCAATCCTTCTATCTTGTCTATGGGGCTGCTCACTGGAAACTGGAGTGGCATTTTTCCAGGGAGAATTGATTCTTTTAACTGTTTCTCCCTGCAACTCCTGTACCCATGCCCTTGGAGCCAGAGTAGGTGGCCTATCCCACTTGCTCGTGTTCTCTCCCTGGTCTTGCAAGTAGAACCACAGAGCATCCCGTGCGTGATGCAGTTGCTAACTACCCAGGATCTGACCTGACTGACCGCTCCAGACTGGCAGCCAAAAACCGCAACCCCAGCAGAGAGCTCCTTCCGGCTGGCTCCCCATCTAAGTACAGGGCATGGCATCAGGATGGTACTGAACACCTGCTGGCCAGCCTGGGTCAGCTGCCCAGGCTGTACCCCTTCCTTGTTCCTCATAGGAGTTAAATCTATCCTAGCCTAAACCAGGACACCTGGGTTTGAAGAGTTTTCATCCTTACCTCATCCGATCTATATTTCAATTGAATTTAAGCTTTGATTCTTTATTAATGTGAAATTCATTGGTGATTTAAACCAGCATTCTGGTCTGAATATCTTTTTCCATTATAATTGGGTGAAACTCATATTAATTTAAGTACTCCTTGATGGGGAGAAATGAAGGACGTTGAAAACCTTGCAGAATATTGTAGTTCAGAATGTTTATTTCTGCTATGAGGAAGACAGTAGTTGGCAGTTGAAGAAATGTATTTCTGTCACCTTACACTGTTAGGGAAGCACATTAGAAACAGAGCTGTTTCTTTAAGGCCTCATTGCTTGTTAGAAAAGGCAGATTCCAACCCAGGGGATTAGTGCTTGTATATGTGTCTTTTTACTAGAAGACTTTTTTAGAGCACATTCAGGTTTTTTTAGTTAACATCTTAAGGCACTTTCAGTATAAGTTTCCATATAATTAGTTCTACTATGCTTTGTACATCTCTGCACTAATTTGTATGTCTGAAGTAATGTTACAGGTTTACCAAATTGTAGGGTAGTATATCAAACATATATGATTTTTCTAGTCTAGCATTTTTATTGACAATGCCTCAGTTTAAGGAGGGAAACAACTTGTGCTTAATGTATTGGTTTGATTTATAGCTGGCACTTAATATCATGTAACTGACATTAGCAAGAGTAATAATTACTCAAGAGTCATCTTAGCCTCTTTTCCTTAATCACACTTTATGGAAACTGTGGAATTCCTAAAATTTAAAATGGAGTATGTAATTCCACTACATGAAATTAACTCTGCTTACTTGTGTTTGTCTTCTGCTCTATTTCAAACTATACTTTTCCTCACAATTAACAATGTAGAAACAGCATAGTTAAAGAAATTTTGGGGAAAGACATATCTTAAAAACTAGCAAAACAGCTGGTGTCCAGGTCCTGTTCTGATCAAGACTTTGCATAAATATTTCTTTAATCTTTATTCCTACTTTCTTTTTATCCTTTTGTCTGATCTGTCAATTCAGAATGTAAGCTCTTCAGAGCTAGAAACTTGATTTTCATACAAGATTTTCTGATATGTCATCAAGAGTTTTCTTAAAATGTCTGAACACTAGTTAAAAATAACAATACGCAATTATCTCTTGTCTTATAAGTCAAAGTGTGGTGGGTAGTCACTGAGAACACAAAAACTTTATTTGACTCAAGGTCACCTTCCAGTATAAAAGTGTTCAAATAGTTTTGAAGTCTGAACTGCAACTGCTTTATTTCATTAAGACCTCTTTAAAGATGGTGTTCTAACACTTTTACTTATTTTTTTTTCCTTCCATTATCATTAAGGCATTGAAACAGGAGTATTTCAGTAACCGACCAGGACTCACTCCAGGAAATCAGCTGCCAAGACCTAACTGTCCTGCACCGGCTGTAAAGGAGTATCAAAATGCACTTTTTAATTCAAAAAGGAAAATCACAGAATCACAGAATAGTAGGGGTCGGAAGGGACCTTTAGAGATCATCTAGACCAACCCCCTGCAGAAGCAAGTCCACCTAGATCAGGTCAAACAGGAACACATTCAGGCGAGTCTTGAAGACCTCCAAGGAAGGAGACTCCACAATCTCCCTGAGCAGCCTGTGCCACTGCTCTGACACCCTCACAGTGACATAGTTTTTCCTTATGTTTAAATGGAACTTTTTGTGTTCCAACTTCATCCCATTACCCCTTGTCCTGTTGCTAGATACCATAGAAAAAAGGGATGCCCCAACCTCCTGATATCCACCATTTAGCTATTTGTAAATATTAATAAGATCCCCCTCAGTCTCCTTCAGACTATAAACAGCTTCAGTTCCTACAGCCTTTATGAAAGATGCTCCAGTCCCCTCTTCTTCTTAGTGGCCCTGCACTGGACTCTCTCCAGAAGTTCTCTGTCCCTCTTGAGCTGAGGAGCCCAGAACTGGACACAGGACTCCAGATGAGGCCTCATCAGGACAGAGTAGAGGGAGAGTAGAACCTCCCTCGACCTTCTGCCCACTCTCTTCTGGATGCGTCCCAGGATGCCATTGGCCTTCTTGGCCATGAGGGCACATTTCTGGCTCATAGTTAGTTTATTATCAATCAGGACTCCCAGGTCTCTCTCTGCAGAGCTGTTCTCCAGAAGGTCATACCCAACCTGTCCTGGCGCATGGGGTTGTTTCTTCCCAGATGCAGGACTCTGCACTTATCCTTGTTCAAACTCATGAGGTTCTTCTCTGCCCAACTATCAAGCCAGTCGAGATCTGACTGAATGGCAGCACAGTCTTCTGCTGAATCAGCCAGTCCTCTCACTTTGGTGCCTGGCATCCCTGGCTATTGTAAGGGATACCATGCACAATGTAATCTGCCAGGTTCGACAGAATTCCTGTGTCACATGGGAGGTGTAACAAGGCCCATTGTCAGGTTTGATTTGTTCAGGACATCCTAGGACGGCTATACATTGCAACCAGTGCCTAACCACGTGGCGTGCTGTGGCTCAGTGCATGTGGGTAGCTAGTATGTAGCCACTGCAGGTGTCAATGTTGACATGGAGGTGATGGTTGGGATGAAAGGGCTCATAAATTGTGACATACGTTTGCCAGATCTGATTCGGGAGCAACCCTCAGGGATTAACTCTGGCTGCCCATGGTGGCGCCGAAGCACATTGAGGGCAAGCAGCAACTATCTGCTTTGCCACTTGGAGAGGGATCTTGGTCTGATGATGTAGAGCCCGATCTCCACAATGCAAAAATGCATGTAGCTGTCTGGCCACTGAGAAATCCTCTTGGGCAGAGATAGGCCATATATGCGTCGCTGTTTCGTCTGCCTTTTGGTTACCTTCGGTGAAAACCCCCGGAATATGGGTGTGACTGTTGATGTGCACAATAGAGCAGGGAGCAGCACAAGTTTGTAAAGCATTCAATATGAGGTCTGCTATACTGGTGGAGGCACAAATGGCTCGTGCACATTGTCGAACTAGTTCGGCGACGAATCTCAAGTCGGTGACGATATTGAGTGGCGTTGAATGCCATGCCTCCAGGGCAAGGGCAACAGCCTTGGCCTCCAGATATTGCAACGATTTTGTGGCATCAGTATGCAAGATTTTCTCCCATCTGTCTCCCTGTTTCCACACCACTGCCACTGTGTTGGTCTTTGATGAGGCATCTGTAAAGCGTGTGTCTACGGTCCCGTGCAGCTCCTTCACAACCTTTGTTTCTAGGGAAGCCCATTCATATCTGCCCCCATCAGTCACTGAATCATAGAATCTTGGAATCATAGAATGTTAGAATGTTAGGGGTTGGAAGGGAACCCCAGAGATCACCCAGTCCAACCCCCCCCCCCCCCCCCAGAAGCAGATTCAACCAGACCAGGTCACATAGGAACATGCCCAGGTGGGTCCTGATGACCTCCAAGGAAGAAGACTCCACAACCTCCCCCGGGCAGTCTGCTCCACTGCTCCATCACCCTCACAGTAAAATAGTTGTGTTGTTTTTTTGTTCGTTTGTTTCTTTTTTTGTTTTGTTTGTTTGTTTGGGTTTTTTTTATATTTAAGTGGAACCCTCTGTGTTCCAGCTTCATCCCACCACCCTTTGTACTGTTGCTAGTTACAATATAAAAAGAATGTCCTAACCTCCCGACACCCACCATTTAGATATTTATAAATGTTAATAAGATCTCCTCTTAGTCTCCTGTTCTCCAGACTAAACAATCCCAGTTCCTGCAGCCTTTCCTCGAATCTGAGAGGCAATTTTTTTTTTTTATGTCATAACTCAAATTTTACTAACAAGCATCAGACTATTATAATCAGCAGCAAAGCTAGCATGTTTATACTACTTCTCCAGAATTCTTCTACCTCCAGAATCCCACAAGGCCCAGGGAAGGTTGTGTTTCTTTCTTATTAGTTGGTTGAGACATAATCGCTATTTTGTTCACAACATCCATAGGCACATGTCAACGCCCATCTTGCCATTTTATGCCCAAAAACTGGATCTCTTGTGCAGGTCACTTTGTTTCTTTTTACAGCAAAATCAGCTTTTAAGAAAATCTGTATTATTCTTTTCCCCTTCTCAAACAATTCTTCTGCCTTGTTGCCCCATACAATTATGTCATCAATGTACTGTAAATGTTCAGGGGCATCGCCCTTTTCCAGTACAGTTTGGATTAGACCATGACAAATAGTAGGACTATGTTTCCACCCCTGGGGCAATCGATTCCAGGTATACTGAACATCTCTCCATGTGAAGGCAAATTGTGGCCTGCACTCTGCTGCCAAAGGAATTGAGAAAAATGCATTAGCGATGTCAGCCGTAGCATACCACTTGGCTGCTTTTGACTCCAGTTCATGCTGGAGCTCTAACATGTCTGGTACAGCAGCACTCAGTGGTGGTGTCACTTCATTCAGGCCACAATAGTCTACTGTTAACCTCCACTCTCCATCAGATTTTTTCACAGGCCATATGGGACTATTAAATGGGGAATGAGTTTTGCTAATTACTCCTTGAGCCTCCAGTTGATGAATCAACTCACGGATGGGAGTCAGGGAATCTCGGTTTGTGCGATATTGCCTCCGGTGCACCATCCTGGTAGCAATTGGTACCTGTTGCTCTTGAACTTGCAGCAATCCCACAACAAAAGGGTTTTCTGAGAAGCCAGGTAAACTGGAGAGTTGTTTGATTTTCTCTGTGTCTACAGTGGCTATACCAAAAGCCCATCGATATCCCTTGGGGTCTTTGAAGTACCCTCTCCTGAGGTAATCTATGCCAAGAATACAAGGGGCCTCTGGACCAGTCACAATCGGGTGTTTTTCCCATTTGTCCCCTGTTAAGCTCACTTCAGCCTCTAATACAGATAATTCTTGACATCCTCCTGTCACTCCAGAGATCCAGACAGAATCTGTGCCTCTATACCTTGATGGCATCAATGTACACTGTGCCCCTGTGTCTACTAAGGCTTTATACCTTTGTGGGTTTGATGTGCCAGGCCATCGAACCCACACAGTCCAGTAGATTTGGTCATCCCTTTGCTCCTCCTGGCTGGAGGCAGGGACCCTCTATTTCTGTTCTTCATCAGAGTATTCGCTATCAGATCCTTGCAATTTTAGACCTGAAGTCTCCTCATTGGCATCGAAGGAAGTGATTGCAGTTCTTCTATGTCTTGGAGATTGCTGATTGTCCTCTTTTGTTCTGGCAGCTACTATGCTGACAGCCCTCTTGGGTGGTCCTTTTCTAACAGCTGTCTTCCCCCTTAGTTCACGTACACACGCTTCCAGCTTAAAAGTGGGTTCACCATCCCACTTCCTCATGTCCTCTCCTTGGCCACGCAAAAAGAGTCAGAGTTCATTTTGTGGTGTACTCCTGCGTCTGGGACTTCCCTTTCCCCTGATCGGGACAGTGTATGACTGAATTCTTGAGGCAGATCTGACAGTCAGGCCATCATCCCACACTGGTGATGAGGTGCAGAGGCTCTCTTCATAGTTTTGCAACCAAGAAGATATTCTCTCCACTGTTGATATATCCATGTCTGGATGATACACCATTGCCAAGATATTAGAATACGTAGCTGGGGCACTCTGAATCACTTTTCTCAACATGGCCCGTGTACACTGGACGTCGTCTGGATCTGTGGAGGCCTCAGCATTATCTGGATCACTATAGATGACTTCCAACAAAGCTAATTCCCTTAGGTATTGGATGCCTTCATCTGCTCTAGTCCATTTTCCTCAGGCATTTACAAGATCTTCCTTGAATGGGTATCTTGCCCTTACACTTGAGAGGAGTCGTTTCCAGAGACTGCAAATTGAGGTCTTCTTTCCAATGCCTCTATCAATTCCCCGGTCCCCAGCAAGAGATCCCAGCTGTTGGGCTTCTCTACCTTCCAATTGCTGACTGTCAGCCCCGTTATCCCAACATCGGAGCAGCCAGGCACCGATCCGCTCACCTGGCTGGCGACTGTAATCTTTTCGCATATCTCCAAGTTCTGATGAGGTCAGGGACCGAGTAGTTTCCATTTACTTTTCGATTTCTTTCACTCCTCCTGATCTCCTTACTGAAGGACCAGCTGCTTCTTCTAACCTTTCCTTTTCCTCCTCTTCTGCCCTTACTAATCGATGATATGGACTTGATTTCCTTATCCACTGTTTCTTTTTCACTACAGGAGCAATCCCTGTGGTTGTTGTTTGATTCCCTGACTCAACCATCGTGATCTCAGATACAGTTTGAATTTCCACCTCGGCCATAGTTCTCTGAGAGGACTGGACTGCGACTGACTCAACCATGGTGGTCTCAGATACAGTTTGAGCTTCTACTTCAACCATAGTTCTCTGAGAGGACTGGAGTGTGGCTCGGTAGGCAGAGGCTAGGCCCCAGTATAGTGCCTGAACCTGATGGGTTTCATTAGGGTAGGTAAGACACCCTTCTATCAGGTGGCGTGCCAGTAAAGCAGGGTTTTTTTATCCATTCAGGTGTAAAATCCCAGGTTACAGGAGGTGATAACTGTCCTAGGAATTTGCCCAAATTCATCCACACACCCTGCCACCCAGGGACTGGCCGCTTCAGGGGGCATTTTAACATCTTTCCATCCCAAATTTGTCCTCTTTGATACCCAAATGAGTCCAGATTCCACAAAATATGTAATATACCAGCCATATTAATTAGTAATATTAAAACTCTCATATAAGGGTGACTAAGGACCTGGGAAGTCTGTATAACAAAATTGTCTACATCATTCCAAGCTGAGGGGAAGGAGGTGCTTTGCCCCATGACCTCCACAAGATAGCTCCCACAGCACAGTAAATCCATCAGTAACAGAATGAGACTCACAATTATTATTTGGGCCATCATGTTCCCAGGCCCTTTCATCCTTTTCACAAAGTCATACAGCCAACTTAGCAAAGCTATCAAGGTTAGAACACAGCACAGAGTCAATGTTAGTAGCATCATGTTCCCAAACATTACAAAGTGTAAGATAAGCTGTATTACAGCAGGGCTTCGTGACCAGCTGTCATGGTTTAGCAAGGAGCTGCTTTTGCTTGGTAACAGGGGGAGGGGGTTGCAGTGAAGACCTGGTAAAGAGTTTTTGGATTCTCCCCTGGCTCCTGGGTTCAGACCCACCTCCGGCCCGGCTGGGCCAATCTGATGCCTCTGCCATCACTATTTAGGGACCGGAATTTGAAGTGCTGGTAGGAGGTGTAAGAGTGATACAAGATGGAGGCAACCACGTGGACCCCACATTCAGAGAAGGAAAGAGGAGCACCAGACCAGAGACCCCTCTGCAAGCTGTGGCGAGAATCCAGGCTGTACCCCTGCAACCCATGCAGGGCCATGGCAGGACTGAGAACCACCAGCAGCTCCATGTGATTGAGCCCGGATGGGCGAGGGACTGTGTGGGGAGACGGCCATGGCCCAGGCCGTGCTGGAGAGACTGCACGCCGCAGAGCAGCCCCACACGGGAGGCAAAGAGGAGCTGCAGCCTTTGGGATAAATGCATGTCAGAGCGACCCATGCAGGGCTGCCGTGTGTGTGAGGTACCCCACAGACTTGCAGGGAGGACTGGTGCAGAGCCCACCTGTCCTGAGGAGAGACAAACGGCAGAAGCTATCAAGAATAGACAGACTGAAACCCCCACTCCCTGGGCCGTTCAGCGGGGAAGCGGTAAAAACACCAGGATCGGGGCTCTGAGCCTGGGAAGAGGGGAGGAGTGGCGAGAAGGTGGTCTTAAAGGGCTGGATGGATTCTTCATTGTTGTACCACTCTGTGTTGTTTTATTTTGGTTATGTTTTGGGGTTTTATGGTTATGCTTTAGTTGGTGTTGCATTAAATTATTTTCTGTTTTCTTCCCCAAGCTGAGTAGCCTGGTCTGTTTTGTCCTGGACCTTAATTGGCAATTAAGCTCTCCCTGCCCTTTGGCAATCCTCAGGTCTTTGGTACTTGAGGCTAATCAGGTCTTTTGTTCCCTGATGGGCCTAAACCAGGACACCAGCACAGGAGCTTTGCACTCATTAGCTTACTATAATTATAATGCATTTAATGTAAAATTGCTATTATCTTGCCCCATGCTTGATGCCAAAAAGGCTGTGGTAGTTTGACCCTGGCTGGATGCCAGGTGCCTACCATGCCGCTCTATCACCCACCTCCTCAGCAAGACAGGGAAGGGGAGAAAATGAGAGTCTCATGGGTTGAGATAAAAGCTGTTTAATAAAGAAGCAGCAAAGCCACATGTGCGAGAAGCAAAGCAAAAGCAGAAGTAACTTGGTTACCTTATAAGCTTTATATTATGCTAATCATGCTTTAGCTTTGTCAACCTTTTTTATCACACCAACTCATTGAATATACAGCTGCTTTAATGTACTTGGATTTTGTTTAGAAACACAACAATCAAGGATGGTTTGTCTTGATCCTGCAATGTGCATGCTTGTACAAAGGTCAAAGTTGTACACTCATGCTAACTGGAACATAATCTAAATGCCTTCTCTCTTCAGTTGAGACTGTTCTTCTGCCCTTACTACCTTTTTATTCTGAGTTACTGTGGTTTCTTCCTGAAAGGTTAGTACTCCACTTTGCAAACTTTATGGCCATTACCTCAAGACTTAATGGGATTTTAGTAACTTCTATGCATTGTACTGATATTGTTTATATAATTGAGTTAAAACTTTGTTTTCTTCCTTCCACTTTGTTGCCACAATAAATTTATCAAAAGTCATTGTATGAGCACACAATAAAGAAGGGGAAGGTGCACTCTGTTTTGAACAAAATCAATTTCATTTTCTTGCAGATACCAGGATTACTTGTGGTGGCATGGGGAACAAGGATTTCTAGCTCTCACATCCTCATTTTGACTCCCTGGTTCTTGATTGGTGCCAATGCTGCGTGAACCCTACAGTCTTTTTGTTTCGACAAAGAAGGCTCAGAGACAAATTCAGTTGTAACACAGTTCTTGCTTTACATTTGTGGTCCACTTTTATCCATGCCATAGCCTTGATGCTGCCAGCACTCCAGCCAGCACTGCCAGTTCTTTACTTTTCCTGTGCTTATTCTTGGCTTTTGTTACTGTTTGTATTCTCTTGACTTACTATGTGTACACTGCTCACTTAACTCCTACTCTGTAGCAATGTACCTGAAGGAAAATGGACATGTGGCCCACACAGACTTTGATTATATGAGACCGTAAGTTGCATTAGGCTCAGACATAGGCCTCAGACTCTGGCTATATCAGACAGTGAACAATGGGCCTAGAGAATAGTCAAGGATGAGTTGCTTATTAGAATGTAGATATGAAGGCAGTTGTGTGTGGGAAAGAAACTGTGTAAGCTTAGAATAGAAATTAGATAAAGAAAGAATTAGGTAAAGGAATGTAGAAACTGCTGCTATAAAGATATTAACATAGCTAAGCTTAACAAATCACATTTTGCTATTAGACGTGTGAACAGAGCATGATAGACTGAGCTATCCAATCGTAATACATCATGTATTTAGAAAAGAATAACATATATAATATGGTTGAATGCTAAAATAAACGGCTTCTACATTGATCATATTGGTCTGATGTGTAGCCTGTGAATCCCGTCCCATGTGGCGGTCCCTATGCTACTCAGCTCTTTCTTTTGGTGCACAAATGTTTATGCTCCATGTGCTCCAATTTAATCATTCCTTTACAGAGCAGGTTTCACCTGTGACCTTTTAATGCTCATTTGCATCTTGGAGAGAAGGGAGGAATCATTACAAAAAAAGCTATAATTAGGCCTTATTTGCTCTGAATCGCTCTGTTCCCCCTTGCATTTCATATTCAACCATACCAACTTTATCTTTAAGGTAGGGTATTCTTTCCCTATGGCTATAATAAAAATCACAGGATACGCCAGGGATAGGTCTGGATGTAGCTTGTCAGGTTGAGAGCTAAACTAAGTGCTTTGAACAGGCTATGTTTTGACTTAGACCAGGCTCGCACCCCAGTAGTGTGACAGGCAGGAGGAAAGACATTCTCTTTTTGACTCCAAAATACAGCATGGCCTAGCACAACCTCCTGTTGATTCTAATCTTCCTAAAGAGCTGCTGGGAATTAGATTTGTTCCTCCTCTAGCCCATCACAAATACCAGGAAGGCTCCAGAAGCATATCTGTTCTCTCTAGCTTGAGAACTCAACTTGGCCAAACTTTATTCATTATATAATGCAAATTTCTCACTTTCAAGCTTCTGCAAGTAGAGCTTATATGAAAAACATCTTTTCACCAGAGGTTCATGTTCACATTCAAGACAGAGGAGTCTTATAAATTTTATTCGCCTAAAGGGAGAGTCCACTGGGACATTCCCCTGTGGGGTCTCTCAACTTTCTGGAGGATGCAGCCTCCTTTTATCCTAACTTCCCAGTCACGTGAGACCGTCCTATTTTCCCCACTGACTGAGGTACTCAGAAGGTACAGATTTCCAAATACGCCTATTACATATTTGCTCTAATATGTACCTCCTCTCAAATTGGAGGAAACAAGTTTTCTCACGAAAGGCTCAGGTCAGACTCTGCAGTGAAGCATTTATTTAGTGTTCTTGCAAGAGCAGGTGTCCTAGCTAGCAGGCACACCTGATGGATAAAAAGTTTGACTTTTTATTTCCTATTCTAGTCTGCCACGTCCCTCTCTTATTTACCCATTGGCTAGGTACTCCACTTACCGGGACGCTTCAAATTCCTATGAGTTATTTTAGATTTCTCACATCCCTCTTGGATTTATTAGTTCCTTCCTATGATAAGATTTTCAATAGTACACCCTGATCATTGGCACATGATTGATTTTTTTATTAATGTTAAGGCCCTTTTGTCCTAATCCTTGTCACATCTGCTTTACACTGTAAACCACTATATTTTACACAAACAATCTATATCTACATCTTCACTCTAAGTGGTCCTACTCTGGCAGGAGGGGTTGGACTAGATGATCTTTCAAGGTCCCTTCCATCCCTTAAGATTCCGTGATTGTTATATCTGGTTCCACAAACACAACTACATTCTACAACCACATCTTTTACCCTACGAACACATACTGCTATTCCATATACTGACAGCTGTATCTGGCTCCACAAACACAGCTACATTCTGCAAAAACAACATTGGCATCTTCCACAACATCATACATTGTATGTTTCATTAACTCCAACTTTATGCTGCCCGGGGTGGAGAAGTTAATATGTATTGTTTTGCAAGTCTCTGACTGATTGGTTCTGTTAAGCCACTTCGCAGCATTGTATAGTTTTGCAAAGTTTGTATGACTTGCGGAATCAAACTCTATAACTCAAAGAGTTATAAAGAAGGTATGTTTATTCGGCGCCGGGCGCACGGGGGGGATCGCTCCACCACAAACGTGCGCACCCGACTCCGCAACTTGCTTGACTTATATTTGTTACAAAGTTACAAAATCATATGATGACATTATCCGCCTAGACAAAGACACAACCTGTCCCCGATTTCGCATGTAAATTAGGTCTTTTCTTCCTTTCATTTGCGTGATGTCTCCCGGTGATGGTCTTTGGGGCCTTGGGAGATGAGGGCTGATAAGTCCTGAGGCTTTCTCACCCCTGATCTTCAGATATCGCTTGGCCCCTCGCAGAACCGGTTTCTGCCCCTCGCAGAACCAGTTTCTGCCCTCAAGGAAGTTGGAGGACCCCGGAGGTATTGTGTGAGGAGATAAGCGTGACCTTTTACAGCTTGTGTGAATTTTGTCCTGTCTGAAAAATAAGCTTTATACTATTGCGATAAGTTAGTATAAGGTTTATTAGCACATGTTAGTATAAAGCTCTACATCATGTATGGTCCTATATGCCACATTGCTACCTCTTTATTTGTAAAGACACCCCTATCTATTTTCCTCTCAAACTGGAATAAAATACCATATAAAAGATATGTATATTATGCATATAATATATATATTTTAGGTGCATAGGCAAATTTCTACTTTTTATGGGTGAAAAGGCACTTTGAGGGACGAGTCCTCAGCTCTGCGGGAGGTTTCACCCCACCAGGTGCCAGCTCTAAAGTCTGAGGCAGCCGCCGATCTCCCCACTGATGAACAGAACTACGCGCCTCCCATCAGCCTGCCTGTCCATGCAAACGCGTGCTCTGGCTGCCGTGCCGGTGGCTCACGGACACCGAGGGTAGGCCAGAGCGGCGGCACACCCAAGCGAGCCGCAGGTTCCACTGCCAAGTCTCCTCCCTCTAGCCTTACCGCACCGCCCAACTCGGCTCATCTCCATCCCCGTTCGTGTGCCTCCATCAGCCGAAGCGCTTCCGCTCGGCAGACGAGGGAGTGCTTTCGGCGCTCGGCTCTTTCCGCCTGGGGCTTCGGGTATTTCCGGCACGCGGTTCGGCTATTTTCGTCGCCAGCTTCGGAAGGGACCTTCCTTCCTTCCCCATCGCCTGCTTCAGTAACGGTTGCTGGGAGTTTAAATGAGTGGAGGTCGGGTTGCGTTGCGCCGTCGCTGGGACACGGACTGAGACGGGCTGGGGGCTGCCCCGCTCCGGGCTTAGTGAAAAGGAAGCGGAAGCCGAGGAGAACAGGATGACGGTGCTGCAAGAACCAGTCCAGGTACCGAGCCCTGAGCGGCTTGTGCTCGTCGCCGCGCTCAGGCCCCAAGGCCCGACCCGGCCTGCCCTGGCGGGCGGAGTTGAGAGTCGGACCCGCCGTGCTGCCCGCTCGTCGGGGAAGGGAAGGCCTTCCCACCGCTCGACCCTCTGCTGGTTTCCCGGTCTGCTTGGACCACTCTCGGGGGTAGGGGGGGCGGCGGCCTGTCGGACCCCGCCCAGGGGCAGCCGGCCACTTCACAGGAGCTGTTGGTCTCCGGCGGTACCGTAGCAGAATTGCCTTCCAGAAAAGGCCATTTCGGCTACCCTCGTCGATCGCTTGGGAGACCTGTTGAAATTTCTCTCTCCATCTCATGTCCCTTTCTGCGTTTGCTGCTATTTCACTTTTAAATGCTTTTAGCGTGTGTGTTGGGCAGATGAAGGGTATTCCTTCTTCCCTAGGAGCTGGTACCCTCAGCCTGATGGGACATTTAGGAATAATATTAATTTTGTTTTCTACCGTTTTTTTTAGTCTTGCTGTACTTATCCTCCTGGGCTTCCTGCTCTTGTTCTCAGTCTTCACAGAAATAAGAGTTGCTGCTTCTTTCCACCTATTCTGTATGCTCATTACTCTGTTCTGTGTTCTTCATTAATTTTTCTTTTTATTAATGTTCCTTCTTTTCTGTTTATTTTTTTAACAGAGTAGGGTTTTTTTCTAGTTATGCTAGGAACCTCTTGCTCTAAGTATCTTGGTAGTACACGACTGTGGTCTGTAATGAACATAGTTAAAATTCTTACTTTTGGCTCTCCTCTCTCCTTTTAATGTAAAGGTGGGAGGGGAAGAGAGATTTCTCCTGTAGAAGACCAACCTGCTGACTTGATCCTGTCCTTATGAGCTGATGACAGTGATGACTCTCCCATAAATCTGGAATTTGCCGTTAATGCCATTGTACTGTTTGTGCCCTCTGGAAACGCCACCAAGTCACTCTTCTGCAGTGGTTGTATTTATGCCATAGCTGTTACCTGTGGAGCTGGGCTGGTGTTTTGTACCAGTTGAGTATTCTAGGAAAACATGGCACTACATTAGAAAAGGAAGCAAAAAATGTTTTGCAGAGTGAATGACCAGAAACAATGTTAAATGTTACCTGTATTGTGCTAATTAGATGAACCAAGTGGAAAATGTTTGCTTTTCTGAGAGTTCTCTGATGGAAATGTGCAGTCTTCATACTTCAGAAAAGTCAAGACCTCACAAATGTTGTTCTCTGTTCCGAAGCTCTTATTGGCTTGGATGTTTTCATGAGGCTTTGCTACATTGAATATATCTATTTAGATTCTTCCTTCTTTCAAGTGCCCCATAATTTCTTTATCAGTGGTGGTTCTGCTGTTAGCTTTGATGCTATTCCTTGCTTACTGCGACACTGGTAAGTTTAGGAGTTGTTACATGTTGTGGCCTTGGTCATATTGTTGCTTTTAATAGTAAGAAAGCCACCAGTGTGCCCTCCAAAACAAGGTCAACATTGGAGTTCTGCCTGGATCTGTTGTTGTAGCTGTAGTCCTCTGTGCCATGATTGTGAGCAGAGGTGCAGCGGTTGGGCTGCTGTATTACGGGACCTTTCTGATCCAGCTCCTCCTTTTCTCGCTAGTGTAATATGTCTGGTGAGTGGTCTCCATTTTGCAGTGCCCTTCTGGGTGAAGTTGATTGCATTTCTGAATTCCCATTTTAGCTGGAATCCTGTATACTTTGCTCTGTTTTTCTTTTACTATGTAATTGGAAAAGTTTGCAATACTTCTCACTTCTGTCATTGCATAGATTTTTTTTTTTTCCTCTGTCTGTTCTCTCCCAGCTTTTCAGATATCTATAGGGCTTAGCACTCCAGAAAAAACCTGTAATCTTTATAATTGTGATAGGCAAAGCGTGATAGCTAAATGGAATCTTTGTGTTGCCTTCTAAATGTTGGGATTTAATTACATGAAAAGTATGTCCCAAAAGGCATCCTGTTCACTGGTTGGAGTTTCCCTAACTTTTTTATTTCCTTAGGCTATACAAAAGTTCCAGACTTTACATGGACAGCAGACCTCTACTGTACTTCCTGATGTGGTTAAGTTAAACTTCTTCAGGTCTAAAATAAGCCTCATATCCCACATGTGGAGGAACAGATGTGTCTGTTTCTGAAAACTATATTGGAAACAAAATGATGACTTTCTTTGAAATTTAGTTCTTCAAGGAGATCATTTGCTATTACCCATTTGAACTCTTTAAGACTACTATCATGGCTGAAAACATGCAATACCAATGTCTGCTTATTTAAAAGGCAGAATTTGCATAAGCAGTAAATGCAGCACAGCTTATTACAAAAAGCTCTTCTCCCCTCTCTCTGCCCTGAAGAAGTCTTAAATCGTGATAGAAACTGCTTAGCCTGTTAATAGGCTATAAAGCTTTTAAAAGAATTTCTAAGGCTATATAACTGTCAAAAGAGAACATCTACCTTTTAAGAGCTCTTTGGCTTAGATATAAAATGACACTTGGGCAGTACACAGGGTTTTTGGATAGAAGATGGACCTGTCTGAATCCACTTTTGTTTTACCTGATCTCCTCTCCTGAGGATGCTTTGCTGCAGTGCTGTGGCTGGTATGGTAGTCTTAGAATTCCCTGTTTAGTTTACATTTGCAAATGAATGCATATTTAAAATGTGAGACTGAGACACAGCTGTTTATCTGGTCTGTAGACATGCTTAAATAAAACTTTGATGCTTCAAGCTTCCCTCTTCTCCTTGTTTATAGTCATGAGAACAGATAATGGAATCGAAGCATCTCGACTGCTTTGCACACTCTTGAGGAGGCTGCATCTTTGGGTGTCTGTTGACAAGTTCTATCTGAAACTTTAACTACCATAGGACAGAAGCTAAGACTGTTTAAATTATATTTGTGGTTGTACTGTGGTGTCCTGCACTGAAGTCTTATTGGATGAAATATGTGATCTATGCGTTGAAGGTGCTGATCTTGAAGTCACTGGGTGCAGGTTCACTTTTCACCATCCTGTGTGTTGCTCATTCAAGTCCATCCTCCAGTGATCTGAGTGGTTCTTCCTGCAATTTTAGCAAATGACATAGAGCAACTAGGGTAGTGGTGACATACAATAGCAGGATTATTTAACAATTATCATCATACAATTTAATTTATGGGTTCTTCTCACCCAAAATCAAATTCCCTTGAGGTACACATTGAGTCTCAACATCCTTGCACATCACCCACCAAGCACACCCAAGTCCCTGAGCAAAAATAATCCCACAGATGGCTTTTGCCTTTACCCGAGGCAGGACACACCCAGACTGCCTTCCCTAACAGATCTTTTATGTGCACTATAGGGACTTTATCCCCTTCTACAGTATGTAAAAGTAATGATTGGGCAGGGCCAGCTCAGTTGACAGATCCTCTAGAGCTGAGTAACCAGGTAGCCTTTTCTAAATGTGTATCCCAATGTTTGAAGGTCCCACCTCCCATTGCTCTTAGTGTGGTCTTGAATAATCCATTTTATTGTTCCACTTTGCCGGAGGCTGGTGCATGATAGGGGATGTGATAGACCCACTCAATGCCGTGCTCTTTGGCCCAGGTGTCTATAAGTTTGCTTTGGAAGTGTGTCCCATTGTCTGACTCAATTCTTTCTGGGGTGCCATGTTGCCACAGAATTTTCTTTTCAAGGACCTGGATGGTGTTCTGTGCAGTGGCATGAGGCACAGGATATGTTTCCAACAAACTGTTCACCTCTACCATTGTGAGCACATGGCATTTGCCTTAGTGAGTCTGTGGCAGTGTGATGTAATCAATCTGCCAGGCCTCTCCATATTTATGTTTCTGTCATTGTCCTTCATACCATGTGTGCTTCCACCATTTGGCTGCTTTGATTGCAACATGTTTCACACTCATGGATAACCTGTGCAATAGTGTCCAAGTTTAAGTCCAACCCTCAATCGTGAGCCCATCTATAGATCCCTTTAGAGGGACCTCTAAAGGTCCCTTCCACCCCCCATTCTACGATAGGAAGTATCATTAATAAGGAGAGTGTGTAGGGACTTGACTTTTTCCACCTGTGATCTCTGCTGTCTTCCTGCATTGCCCAGGATTTGAAGGCATGTGGATTTGTCTAGGAGTGAGGAATTTGTTCAAAGCCCTGAAACTTGGGGCTCAGAGACTTGCAGATTGCATTATCTCTGGAACAGAAGCTCTCAGAGCAGAGCTCTGGTCTCAAGGTGCTAGGTGACTCTTGAGCATGACCAAAAGAGTAAATAACCTAATATCGTGGTTATTGGCTGTGTTTCTGTCTGGTTTCACTGCTGCTTTGGTATGGGACTATACTGAATTATAAGCAGCTACCAATAGAGCAGTAATTTTTTTCCCTGGAATCTGGAAAACAAAACAGCAATAGAATTGTTCCAACTGCCCTACAGCAGAATAGAAACTAATTCTGTGGTTAATGAATCTGAGAGAAGCTATGTGAAAAAGACAACTATAACATGAAGTAACAAACAGACTCTGAAAACTTGTGCTCATCTTGCTTGTGGCAGAGGGAGAGCTTTCATGTCCCAGGCTCAGTACCGATGAGAGGCTGGCCTTGGGAGGTCTTAGGTTTGCTGTTGACTCAAGTGGGAGTGTGAGGTCCAGTATTTGATGCAAGTAGAATCTATGAACATGTTCTATGAGCCTTATCCATGGCTCATGGATAAAGGAAAGTATATGAAGACTTTCCACCTGGAAGACAGAGGAAGGGTTGAGTTGTGCAGCAGGTTTAAATCTGGCCTCTGTTTCAGCTTTGTACTGCTGCATACCCATGCTTGTTAACAGTTGCTGGGTTCCTAACTAATTCTTCTATCTCTTACTTACTTACATGAGAACTGCTTAATCTATTTATGTCATACAGTGGAACTGAACATTACCCCTAGCAGTGGCAACACAAGTGTGAAATGTCTGCGTTTGTAACTATACCAAACCCAGAAAGTATATTTCAGTGTTGAGACTTGAAAGGTTTGTCCCCTGAAACTCAATTAGTCTGTGTCTCACCATTTTATAAGACACAGGATTTTACGCAGTTAATGCAGGATCCCATTTCTTTCTCTTTTCCCCCCTCCCTTTTCTTTCCTTTCCCCTTTCCTCCTCTCCCATGATATAACTACCTACAACCTGAAATGGGAGGAACACAACTTTTTGAAGTGTGCTGTCACCTTACTTATTCTGCTTATTCATTTGTTTTTTTATTTTACTGCTCACATTGTTAAAAGACTGGGATCATACAGTGTACTCTGCACAAAACAGACTGATTTCCATAAAGTGGTATTGCCTTAGTTACTGCCAGCGTAGTGTTTTTTAAGCAAATACCCAAGAAAACTGATGGGGTCTGAAGCTGAGTGTGGGCAGCAGGTTGAGGGAGGTTCTTCTCCCCCTCTACTCTGCCCTGGTGAGGCCTCATCTGGAGTTCTGTGTCCAGTTCTGGGCTCCTCAGCTCAAGAGGGACAGAGAACTTCTGGAGAGAGTCCAGCACAGGGCCACCAAGATGATCAGGGGTATGGAACATCTTTCATATGAGGAAAGGCTGCGGGAACTGGGGCTGTTTAGTCTGGAGAAGAGGAGATTGAGGGGAGATCTTATTAACATTTACAAATATCTAAAGGGTGAGTGTCAGGAGGTTGGGACATCCCTTTTTTCTATTGTAGCTAGCAACAGGACAAGGGGTAATGGGATGAAGCTGGAACACAAAAAGTTCCACTTACACATAAGAAAAAACCAGTTCACTATGAGGGTGACGGAGCAGTGGCACAGGCTGCCCAGAGGGGTTGTGGAGTCTCCTTCCTTGGAGGTCTTCAAGACCCGCCTGGACATGTTCCTATGTGACCTGATCTAGGTGAACCTGCTTCTGCAGGGGGGTTGGAGTGGATGATCTCTAAAGGTCCCTTACAACCCCTACCATTCTGTGATTCTATGATTAAAAAAAAATAAACTTAAAAAAGGCAAGTCATTCTCATCATAGTTTCTAAGGGTCTACTAACTGTAGGCTGGAAAACTTGTAGCACTGTTAAATCCAAAAACATCTGAACAACAAAAGATGAAAGAAAACAAGACAGAAGCTCTAAACGCTGGCAAAGTATTTACAATGCGTTATGGATTAAGGGCCAGGCTACAATAGGTGACACTGATATAGGTGTATATTACAGACTACCTGATCAGTATGGGGAAGTTGATGAGGCCTTTACAGGCAGTTGGAAGCAGCTTCAAAAGAAAAAAAAACAAAAAACCACAAACCACACAAAACCAGAGGCCCTGGTTCTTGTTGGAGATTTCAACCACGCAGACATCTGCTTGAAGGCCTTCACAGCTAGCCACTTACAGTCCAGGAGATTCCTTCAGTGCATTGATGATAACTTCTTGATGCAAATGGTGGATGTGCCAACAAGCAGAGGAGCACTAATAGATCTTGTACTCACAAACAAGCAGGGTCTGGTTGAAGTGGTAAAGGTTGAGGGCAGTCTTGGCTGCAGCAACCATGAGATGGTGGAGTTCAGGATCTGGTGTGGTAGGAACAGAACACCAAGCAGGACCACAACCCTGGACTTCAGCAGGGCCAACTTTGGCCTTTTCAAGCAATTGCTAGGGAACATGCAATGGAACAAGGTACGAGAAGGTAAAGCGATCCAAGACAGTTGGTCTATATTCAAAGATCACTTCTTCCAGGCTCAGGATCAGAGCATCCCAGCTGGTAAGAAATCAAGAAAGGGAGCCAGGAGACCCACATGCTTAAATAGGGAACTGTTGGGCAAACTCAAGTGGAAGAAGAGAGTCTATAGATCATGGACGGAAGGGATGGCCACTTGGGATGAGTATAAGGCTGTCGTCAGAAGATGTAGGGAGACAACTAGGAAAGCTAAAGCCTCATCGGAGTTGGGCTTTGCAAGGGAGGTCAAGGACAACAAGAAGGGCTTCTTCAAATACATTGTGGATAAAACTAACGCTAGAGGCAATGTAGGCCCACTGTTGAATGAGGCAGGTGTCTGAGCGACAGAGGATACAGAGAAGGCACAGTTACTGAATGCCTTCTTTGCCTATATACTGCTGGAGACTGTTCTCAGGAGCCCCAGACTCCCGAGGAAGTCAAGCTAAAGGAGGAGTTTTGTTTGGTTGATGAGGACTGGATTAAGGATCAGTCGAGCAGTCCTGTTTGACCAACCTGATAGCCCTTTTATGAAAATGTAACCAGGTGGATAGATGGTGGTAGTGCAGTGTATGTGGCTTATCTGGATTTCAGTAAAGTATTTGACACCATCTCCCACAGCAACCTTGCAGCAAAACTGAGAGAGTATGGGCTGAATGATCAGGTAGTGAGGTGGATTGTTAACTGGTTGAAGAAAAGAAGGCAGAGTTGTGATCAATGGGGCAAGGTCTAGTTGGAGGCCTGTGTCTAGTGGAGTCCCTCGGGAGTTGGTGCTGGGACTGGTACTGTTCAATATATTCATTCATGATCTTGCTGAGGGAACAGAGGGCACTGTCAGCATGTCTGCTGATGATATTGAACCGGGGGGAATGGTTGACACCCCAAAAGGCTGTTCTGACATTCAACGAGACCTGGACAGGCTGGAGAGTTGGGCAAAGAGAAATCTAATGAAATTCAACAAGGGCAAGTGTAGAGTGTTGCATTTGGGAAAGAATAACCCCATGTACCAGTACAGGTTGGGGAATGAACTCAGAGTAGGAGAGGAGAAAGGGACCTGGGGGCTTGGTGGGCAGCAGGATGAGCATGAGTCAGCAATGTGTCCTCATGACTAAGAAGGCCAATGGCATCCTGGGGTAGATTAGAAGGGCTGTGGCCAGCAGGTCGAGAGAGGTTCTCCTCCCCCTCTACTCTGTCCCTGTGAGGCCTCATCTGGAATATTGTGTCCAGTTCTGGGCCCCTCAGTTCAAGAAGGACAGGGAGCTGCTGGAGAGAGTTCAGCACAGGGCCACAAAGATGATGCAGTGGAGCCATCTCCCTTCTGATGAAAGGCTGAGGGAGCTGGAGCTCTTTAGCTTAGAGAGGAGAAGATGAAGGGTGATCTCATTCTTGTTTACAAATATGTAAAGGGTAGGTGTCAGGAGGATGAAGCCAGGCTATTCTCAGTGATGGCCAATGACAGGACAAGGGGCAACAGGTAAAGCTGGAATAAAAGAGGTTCCAAAGAAACAAGGACAAACTTCCTCACTGTGAGGGTGACGGAGCACTGGAAGGGGCTGCCCAGATGGGTCGTGGAGTGTACTTCTCCGGAGACATTCAAAACCCACCTGGATGAGTTCCTGTGTGACCTACTCTAGGCGGTCCTACTCTGGCAGGGGGGTTGAACTAGATGACCTTTCAAGCTCCCTTCCAACCCTTAAGATTCTGTGAAATCACTCCCAAAGAAGTCTGCTAGCATTTTCCTTACTAGTTCTGGAGGAGTAAAATAAACCTTGGCACCAACAAATCAGAAAGCTTGACATAATCAGATCAGTAGAAAACATCTTCGCTACAAAACTGTTCTGCAGACTTACCTATTTCACATAGTGATTCAAAAGGTGACCAGAGGAATGGATTTAAACTAAGGCTCTTTTGGTAACATTCTGATCCTTTGGCAAGCCGGTCTGTCTTGCTGTAAAAAGAACATAACAGTTTATAGATAAACTTGGGAACACCACTTCTTTTTTCAAGTGAGCTTTCCAGATGAGGAGTTGAAAAACAAAAAGACGTGTTGAGAGTCATAGCAACATTCCTCATTTTTCAAGCCACAGACTCATATTGAGTTATTTTTAAGTTACTGGACATGTTTTGACAAAGATGAAATTTAGTTTTTGTTTTAGAAAGATGTTCTTTATTACCACTTTTTTATCTTTTGCAAACAGCAACCCACTTGCTAGCCTTCTGGCCATTTTTATTATCTATGGATAATGTCTTTGCATATAAATTAAACGCTAAACTGAACACCTAAGTATCTGGCTACAGAGATAGCTTCTATTTTTTTTTTTTTTTTTAAATAACAGGTATACTAGGTAGTAAGGAAGGAACCTCACTGTTCCTATTCAATCTCTTTGCATTTACTGAAACCTTTCCTGTGTCTAGGCAAAAAACAAAGCATTTGAATCTGTAAAGTTATTTTGACTGTCAGTCCTTCAAACTTCCCTTTGAAGGTTATAGCTATACATCTGTAAAATAGACACAGAAAAATCAGAATGGCAACACTGAGAAACAGGCCTTGAGAGTTTTTAAGAGAAGATTACAGAATAAACCCAAAGGTATATAAAAAAAAATCCCTACAACTCTTGGATTGCATGTTTAACCTGAAAAAAGAGGAATTGGTGTTTTCAGTCCATCAGAAGCTCTGGCTGAAAGATAAACCATTCTTGAATTCCCAAGTTAAAGGCTTTCACAGCTATCCACCTGCATCTATCATGCTCCAAAATTGTGCAGGCCATGTAACCCAGAAACAGGTGTACCCTGTGGTGACTAAAAATATATTTGACTAAAATTTGGCTTGGTCAAAAAAAAAAAAAAATCAACCAACCAAACAAAAAAAAAACAACCCAAAAAAACACACTCACCCAGACCCTAAGCTTCATTAAGTAAAGTTTTTTAAAAGCAACATTACCAGTAGACATGTCCAAGTAAGGAGAGCGTAAAGCATGCAGAGTCACCAAACTCCATAACGATGTCATCATGGCTTTTCTGTTTATTCAACACTCCACCAGATAAGATCTGCTCTCCTTCTGCAAACCTTTTTTTTTTTAAAAAAAAAGGCATAAAGGAGTTACAAGGGTCACAGTACTCATAGACCAATGTTTTCACCTTGTTGCAAACAAAACCAGAAATCCACCATCAGCATCCACAAATTTCAAGCCATATACAAACTAGTTCCTGCAAATGCATTTTAAATAGACTGAATCCTCTAGCAACATAGAGGTATGTGGTACTCTGAAGTTGAACATTTCTACTAGGACAGTCAATCCTAACACTCCACACCACTCCAAAACAGAGATACATAATACAACATAACTTTTATAGAAGTTACTAATCTTAGTCTGAATACTAAAATGGAGGACAAGAAAGTCTTCTAGACACTTCAGTTTTGAAGGTACTTTACCTAGTAACAACCTAAGACAATGCTTAGTTTGGCTTTGTTTCTCAACTACAAAATACAATCAGTAAGGCTTCATGCACTCTGTTAAGATCCAACATTGGAATATGGCACAGACTTTGGATTTTAATGCCTCGCCTTCTTGCAAGATGGATTCAAATGGAGAACAAAGGCTCAGGGTGCATCTATCACACCAGCAGTACCATTCACACGGAATGGAACACTTGCTATTAAGCTTGAAAATTTCTTTATACAACCTCTGGAGATGGGAGGCATTCTTATGTCATCCCAAACCGACACCTGCACAAACAAGTCAACTCCTCTTGCCTCCACTTGAAACTATACCTATAGGTAGATGCTTCCATCAGTATAGACCATTCCCACAAGAAAATAAGGCACAACTGTATAAGTGAGCTCATGTAACTGTAGCAGGAACGACAAATAAACTTAAGAAATTCTATAGAATACATTTAAGAAATCCCACGTAGTTTAAACTGAAATCAGTCCAGAAACTGATGTGCTGTACACACACACACACACACACACTAGACTTTGTAAAAGCAAGGGAAGGACTCATCAGCTTGAAATCTATTCCACTAGGACCTTGCCAGGTAGAACATGATTTCTAATATATACTAATAACTCCAGAAGTGTTAAATGAGAGTCAAAAGAAACACAAATCAAGACATCCTTGCTACGCTAAGACAAAAGTTTTTGCCTTTCTTGGCGCCTCATCTTCTTCATTCTGCACCTCAGTCAGATGTTGTTTCCTACATTTGAGCTGAAAAGCCTACATCAGAACAAAATACTCTCATTAACAAATTCTCGGGGCATTAAGGCCTGTAGGTCAAGCAGTTTTACTTTATACTCTTTCTGTTAGACCCCAGGAAACCAGCAAGATACTTAGATGCTATTATGTACCTGACAAGATGGATCTTTATGTTCAATATAGCATTCTTGAATGTGGGTTCAAGGTAGGTTTGTTCTGGCTTTTTCAAAATAGATTTCCATCTGTCATCTTTTCCCCTCACACACTCATTAGCAATAACTGGGTAAGATGAGCAAGACTACTATTTGAGAGAAGCAGCCTGCCCATTAAATTCATAGTGGAAGCACTTAATGAAATAAGCAAACTTTCAGAGAAACACAAAACCAAAACAGAGATCCAGAGCAGTCTTCTTGAGTTAACTCAGCAATCAATGTCATCTCCCCCTACACAGCTTGACAACTCCTTTGTAAGTGATTCAATACTTTTAGAGACTGCTGCAATGTATGCTAACGTTCATTAGGTCCATTATCTGAAATCGAAATGATTTGAACTTAAAATAATCGTTAGAGCTGAAGGACCAAGGAATTACTAGTTTATGCAATATGACAGCTTTCAAGAGAAATGAAAAACCAGCATGAAAAAAAACAACTCCACCTCCACACGTTGCCACACTGTCCTTTCTAAACAATACCTAGGCCTCCATGGAGCTGGAGCTGCTCTCTATGTGAGGGAGCAATTAATGTGTACCAAACTGTGCCTGGGTGGGGATGAGGGGCAGGTTGAGTGCTTATGGGTAAAAATTAATGGGCAGGGAAAGGCAGGTGATATTGTTGTAGGAGTTTGCTACAGGCCACTTGATCAGGAGGAGGAAGTGGATGAGGCCTTCTACGAACAGCTGAGAGCTGCCTAACAGTCACAATCCCTAGTCCTCACGGGGGACTTAAACTACCCTGATATTTGCTGGGATAGCCACACAGCCAAGCACATGCAGCCCAGGAGGTTCCTACAGATTGTTGATGACAACTTCCTGTTGCAGATGATCGAGGAACCAACAAGGAGGGGTGTGCTGCTGGACATGGTACTGACGAATAAGGAGGACCTGGTTGGGGATGTGAAGGTTGGAGGCAACCTCAACTGCAGTGACCATGAGATGGTAGAGTTCAAGATCCTGTGTGGAAAAGGCAGGACACAAAGCAGGACCGTGACCCTGGATTTCAGGCGAGCCAACTTTGGCCTCTTCAAAGATCTACTTGGACAGATCTCATGGAATATGATTCTAGAAGACAGAAGTGCCAATGAGAGCTGGTCAATTCTCAAGCACCACTTCCTCTAAGCCCAGGATCAGTGTGTCCCAATGTGTAAGAAAGGAGGAAAAGGAGGTAGGAGGCCTCCATGGATGAGCGAGGATCTACTGGGACAACTCAGGCAGAAAGCAGCCATCTATGAGAGGTGGAAACAGGGGCTGGCTTCTTGGGAAGAGTATAGGAACATTGCCAGGGCATGCAGGGGTGCAACTAGGAAGGCTAGAGCCCTTCTAGAATTAAATTTAGCCAGGGATGTTAAGGACAGTAATAAGGCATTTTTCAAGCACATCAGCAGCAGAAGGATGGCAATGGGGAATGTGGGCCCACTGCTAAACACCGAGGGTGCCCTGGTGTCTGAGGATGCAGAGAAGGCCGAAGTACTGAATGCCTTCTTTGCTTCAGTCTTTACGGCCAAGGCTGACCCTCGGGAAGCCCAGTCCGGCAAGGATAACAGGATAGTCAAGGGAGGTTCTTCTCCCTCTCTACTCTGCCCTGGTGAGGCCTCATCTGGAGTACTGTGTCCAGTTCTGGGCTCCTCAGCTCAAGAGGGACAGGGAAGTGCTGCAGAGAGTCCAGCGCAGGGTCACCAAGATGATCAGGGGACTGGAGCATCTTTCATATGAGGAAAGGCTGTGGGAACTGGGGCTGTTTATTCTGGAGAAGAGGAGACTGAGGGGGGATCTTATTAACATTTATAAATATCTAAAGGGTGGGTTGTCAGGAGGTTGGGACATCCCTTTTTTTTATAGTAGATAGTAACAGGACAAGGGGTAATGGGATGAAGCTGGAACACAAAGAGTTCCACTTAAACATAAGAAAAAACTATTTCACTGTGAGGGTGACGGAGCAGTGGAACAGGCTGCCCAGAGCGGTTGTGGAGGCTCCTTCCTTGGAGGTCTTCAAGACCAGCCTGGACATGTTCCTAGGTGACCCTGCTTCTGCAGGGGGGTTGGACTGGATGATCTCTGAAGGTCCCTCCCAACCCCTACCATTCTATGATTCTATGATTTGTAGACATGTACAGAACATAAAACATTTACTTACTTGCCGAGGTCAACACAGCATTTTGCAAGCAGGTATTTACATTGTGGGGTAGTACAGCTGTGTCCTTTTAGGAGCCTGTATGCTTTATAGGCCTTTCCTGAGCGGTAGTAACATGTTGCAAGTAAAAACAGAGCTTCTTCTGAATGTACTAAAAAAAAAAAAAAAATCATCACTTGGTTGCTTACTGTTTTGATACAAGGAATTTAAGCTAGGGAATAAAAAACAGATAAGAACAAGATAAAAAAACCCCAAGCATTGATATTAGAGATTCTGCGGTTCTTAAGGGAATGCTGATAATCCCCTTAAGGAAAATGCCATATACCGAATGTATTTCCATCAATGGTAGTCTTATATTGACAAGACAATGATGTGATTTCTAGTCCTGTTGATTTTTGTTTTGACATACCTGTTTAAATGGATCTGTTTAATGCCACTAAAATGGATTTGGCACCCTAGCTTTTTCCTGACTCCCCTACTCCTCCTTGGGCACAGCTAAGGTTTAAATGAAATGCTGTGGTAACTGGTTTGGGAGTGTGTTTTGTTCTTAGCTTTACTTAATGTGTGTTTAATTCTTTTTACTAATAGTTGAAACAACTGAAACTTGGTCTGCACTTCTATCTTTCTCTATTCTTATGACTCTGGTAAAACAAAAATTGAACTTTGCTGTTTGACAATAAGAGCTAATGAGTTTTGTGCTATTAAAACTTCACTCTAAATTTAAATTCTTTTTTTGTCTTACAGGCTGCTATATGGCAAGCACTTAACCACTATGCTTACCGTGATGCAGTATTCCTTGCAGAAAGATTGTATGCAGAAGGTATGTACTTTGAAAATAGACAGTTGATGCTTTTTTGAAATTTTATTTGAGTTTAGGGTTTTTGAGCCTCTGGACCTCCTTTGTTTTACTTTTGTTGTTATAATGAAGTTAAACTTTCTGCTTGGAGAAAGTGCAAGAATGCCACACTATTAGGTTGGAAAATCAAATTGTGTAATGGCAGCACATTAAAACTTCCTTCAAAAAATTGACTTAGAGTTGTGCATTTAAATACGTTTACAGTGATCTATTTTATGGTACCTGATGGACAAGAAGTTTACTGTAAGCTTAAGCATCGCATGTCTTGCAAGGGTACTTGAGGATAGATGCAGTACACAAATTCTAGAATTTTTCTTGATATGGAAAGCTGTCTTTGCCAATAATACTATTCAGATAAGTTGATTCCCGCGTTAGTTGAAAGAGGATCTTTTGATGATGGGAGAAAAGTGGAGTGAAATTAAGATGATGAGAATCAGAACATATGAATTCGGTATCTCCCTTTGAATTCCTGTTAATTGTTACTTTATTGTAGTGCTGTCAGATCTAGGACATCTCTAATGTTGAGTAGGCAGCAGTAATAAAAATCTGTACTTTTCCTGGGTCCTTCAAAGACCACTTTTTTTCTTGCATTCTAGTCCCTCTTCTTCCTTAACCTTTCTTCCATGACCTCAGATAAGCTTTGTGTTCTCCTCTACTTCTTTCTCTTCGATACTGGCATTCAGCTTTTCTGTGTTTTGAAAGGTATTGTCCCCCAATCACTACCATGAAATACAAAAAAAATAGCACAACCTTTAAGCTAAAATATAAGCATAATATAATTTCACATACTAAACAACTTGAGCTTATAATATGAATTAAACTGTATAACCTGTTTCATTCTCTGTACTCTGTAATGATATATTTTACTTTCCGTATTTTGCCAGACATGGCCACAATGTGCTGCTTAACAATGGAAGTACAAACCTAATTTTTGAGAAGCTGACTTTTCTTTCCTCATGTCAAGGTTACCCATGAAATCAAGGATACTTATAAGAGAAGCGTTGCATAGAATATTCATAGAATCATAGAATGGTAGGGGTTGGAAGGGACCTTTAGAGATCATCTAGTCCAACCCCCCTGTAGAAGCAGGTTCACCTAGATCAGGTCGCATAGGAACATGTCCAGGCTGGTCTTGAAGACCTCCAAGGAAGGAGCCTCCACAACCCCTCTGGGCAGCCTGTTCCACTGCTCTGTCACCCTCACAGTGAAAGATTTTTCTTATGTTTAAATGGAACTTTTTGTGTTCCAGCTTCATCCCATTACCCCTTGTCCTGTTACTAGCTACCATAGAAAAAAGGGATGTCCCAACCGCCTGACACCCACCCTTTAGATATTTATAAATGTTAATAAGATCACCCCTCAGTCTCCTCTTCTCCAGACTAAACAGCCCCAGTTCCCGCAGCTTTTCCTCATATGAAAGATACTCCAGTCCCCTGATCATCTTGGTGACCCTGTGCTGGACTCTCTGCAGCACTTCCCTGTACCTCTTGAGCTGAGGAGCCCAGAACTGGAAACAGTACTCCAGATGAGGCCTCATTAAGGCAGAGTAGAGAGGGAGAAGAACCTCCCTTGACCTGCTGGCCACACTCTTCTTGATGCATCCCAGGATACCATTGGCCTTCTTTACCATGAGGGCACATTGCTGGCTCATGTTTAGCTTATTATCAATCAGGATTCCCAGGTCTCTCTCTGCAGAGCTGCTCTTCAGCAGTTCGACCCCTAGCCTGTCCTGATGCATGGGGTTGTTCCTTCCCAGATGCAGGACTCTGCACTTGTCCTTGTTGAACCTCATGAGCTTCCTCTCTGCCCAACTCTCAAGCTGGTCGAGATCCTGCTGAATGGCAGCACAGCCTTCTGGGGAATCAGCCAGTCCTCCCAGTTTGGTGTCATTAGCGAACTGGCTGAGGGTACACTGTCCCCTCATCCAAGTGGTTTATGAAGATGTTGAACAAGACTGGCCCCAGAACCAATCCCTGTGGAACTCCACTGGCCACAGGCCTCCAACTCAATTCTGTGCCATTGATCACCACCCTCTGGGCTCTGTCATTCAGCCAGCTCTCGATCCACCTCACTGTCCACTCATCCAAGCCACACTGCTTGAGTTTTCTGATGAGTGTGTTATGGGAGACAGTGTCAAAAGCGTTGCTGAAGTCAAGGTAGATGACATCCGCTGCTCTTCCCTCATCTAGCCAGCTGGTTATGTACTCATAGGTTGGTCAAACAGGATTTCCCCTTAGTGAATCCATGTTGACTCCTCCTGATAACCATCTTTTTCTTCATATGTTTAGTGACAACATTCAGGATGAGTTGTTCCATCACCTTTCCAGGGATGGAGGTGACACTGACCAGCCTGTACTTTCCTGGGTTGTCCTTCTTGCTCTTTTTGAAGACTAGAGTGACATTGGCCTTTCTCCAGTCCTCAGGCACTCCAACTGTCCTCCACGATTCATCAAAAATGATGGAGAGAGGCTTAGCAATCACATCAGCCAGCTCTCTCAGCACTCTTGGATGCATCCCATCAGGACCCATTGACTTGTGAGCCTTAAGCTTGGCCAACAAGTCTTTAACCGCTTTCTCTTCCACCCAGGGCAAGTCCTCTGTTGTCCTGGCCATCCTGTTATCCTTGCTGGACTGGGCTTCCCGAGGGTCAGCCTTGGCCGTAAAGACTGAAGCAAAGAAGGCATTCAGTACTTCGGCCTTCTCTGCATCCTCAGACACCAGGGCACCCTCGGTGTTTAGCAGTGGGCCCACATTCCCCATTGCCATCCTTCTGCTGCTGATGTGCTTGAAAAATGCCTTATTACTGTCCTTAACATCCCTGGCTAAATTTAATTCTAGAAGGGCTCTAGCCTTCCTAGTTGCACCCCTGCATGCCCTGGCAATGTTCCTATACTCTTCCCAAGAAGCCAGCCCCTGTTTCCACCTCTCATAGATGGCTACTTTCTGCCTGAGTTGTCCCAGTAGATCCTCGCTCATCCATGGAGGCCTCCTACCTCCTTTTCCTCCTTTCTTACACATTGGGACACACTGATACTTGAGCTTGGAGGAAGTGGTGCTTGAAGATTGACCAGCTCTCATTGACACTTCTGTCTTTTAGAATCATATTCCATGAGATCCGTCCAAGTAGATCTTTGAAGAGGCCAAAGTTGGCTCGCCTGAAATCCAGGGTCACGGTCCTGCTTTGTGTCCTGCCTTTTCCACACAGGATCTTGAACTCTACTATCTCATGGTCACTCATGTCTCCAACCAGGTCCTCCTTATTCGTCAGTACCACGTCCAGCAGCAGACTCCTTCTTGTTGGTTCCTCAGTCATATGTGACAGGAAGTTGTCATCAACAATCTGCAGGAACCTCCTGTGCTGCATGTGCTTGGCTGTGTGGCTATCCCAGCAAATATCAGGGTGGTTGAAGTCCCCCATGAGGACCAGGGAATGTGATCGTGAGGCAGCTCTCAGCTGTTCATAGAAGACCTCATCCACTTCCTCCTCCTGATCAAGTGGCCTGTAGCAAACTCCTACAACAATATCACCTGCCTTGCCCTGCCCGTTAATTTTTACCCATAAGCACTCTACCGGCTCCTCATCCTCACCCAGGCACAGTTTGGTACACATTAATTGCTCCCTCACATAGAGAGCAACTCCACCTCCACGCCTTGTCAATCTGTCTTTCTTGAACAATCCATAGACCTCCATGGCTGTGCTCCAGTCATGGCAGCTGTCCCACCACGTCTCTGTGACCGCAATGAGGTCGTAGCCCCGCATCCGCACCCACATCTCCAGTTCCTCCTGCTTATTCCCCAGGCTGCATGCATTGGTGTAGAGGCAGCGCAGGGGCTTACTCAAACACACAGGTTTCCCTGGGCGGGTGCAGGAGGTTCCTCCCCAGTTTGGCTCTTCCTCAGGGTGGTCAGCCTTCTGTATCTCAGCCCAGTGTGCAGATGAAGGGCACTTATCACTGCATTCCCTGTCCTGCCCTTTTTCCTAGCTAGAGGGGACAACTTGTTCTGTTTTGCTTCTCCCCCCAAGTCCCTTAGTTTAAAGACCTCTTTATTAAATTTGCTAGCCTACTCCAAAATATTCCTGTGCCCTTACAGGAGAGATGAATCCTGTCCTGTCCTATCAAGCTGTAGTCTCCAAGGAAGGATCCATTGTCAAAGTACCCAAAGCCTTCCTGCCAGCACCAGCCTCTCAGCCAGGATTTCACTTGGCTGATTTTTCCATTACAAACTCCTCCTTTATTACCACTGAACTGGATAGAGGAGAAAATAACCTGAGCCCCTCTACCTTTTACCTGCTCCCCCAAGGATTTAAAATCCATCTGGATCCTGGAGATGTCATGCCTCATGACATCATTCATACTTACATGGAACACAAGTAGAGGGTAGTAGCCTGCATCTCTGACGAGCTGCAACCATATAATCTAGACGTGCATGAAGGAAATAGTGTTTTAAGGATGGCATATCTCCTCTGAGTACAGCACTGTGTGAGATGCAGGGAAATGCTGATGGAGTATGATTGCCAAGGATATAGAAACAAGAGAATCCACTCTCTGTAGCAGCTGAAAGAAAAATACGTGACTTAATACTGATGTTCTCTTTGCCGAATAATACTTAGCAGGAGTACTTCTAAGAGCCCTTTTTGATGTTGACCAATGGTGCTGAGAGGGAACAGCATGCATGCTGTCACTTGCTTCAAGCAGTTAACTGCTAGCAAAACATCTGGCTTATGGTTAAAATAAATAGTTATACTACAGAGTAGAAGCTGCTAAGCTTCAATACCATGACTCCATATTGGCAGTAGTGATTTTACCTTGAGAAGAGCTGCTTTTAAGCACCTGCAATTATTGTCCTTGTAGGGACATCTGTGGCTTGATAGTTTTGCAAGAAATCTCAGTGTGTTAAATTAGTGGATAAAAAAATTGATTTAACTGTCACTTTCAAAAAGATCTTCTGGTGATTTTAGAATAAGGCTAACAAAATGTTCTCTTTTTGGGTCTTCAGTTTCCATTGTCACTGTCTGGGTGAGGTCACAAGACTAAAATAGTTTTCAGCATAGCAAAGGATTTGAGCGTGTTGCCCAAAGAGGTTTTTGTGTAATGCTAGTATTGATTTTTTCTGAAGAGTTCTAGGTAAGTAAATGAACAGATATTAGAATTGTTTCTTTTAATGCTGAATTATGTTGGTAGCATGTTCTGAATAGTATCAAGCCATGTGAGTTTCTTAAATGTTTTGAGATTTTAAGTTGCTTGCCTTCATAGATGGCCCTTCTTTGAGTCAAAATACATGATTGCATAAAGGGTGATTTGAGTGTAATGTTTGGAAGTACAAAGAGCAGGATAAGTCACCATCATGTATATAATCCATCAACATATCTAGATATCTCTCTCTTCTTGCCTAAAACCCAGAAAACAGAGTTAAAATTAAGTCATACAGATTTTTTCCACAACCACAGCTTAATGCTTGAATTAACCACACCACTGTGTTATGTGCCATGGTTTAGCGAGGACCAGCTTTTGCTTGGTAACGGGGAGAGGGCTGCAGGGTAGGCCCGGTAAAGAGTTCTTGGACTTTCCCTTGGCTCTGAGGTTCAGACCCATCTCCAGCCCAGCTGCGCCAATCTGGTGCTTCTGCCAGCATTTATTATGTCTTGATTACTCTTGGTCTCTGTTTAAGTAGAGATGACTTCTTCCTGAGGCTTGACTGCTTCATACAGAATTTAGAAACTTATGAAGACTCTGGGAAGAGGATTTGTAGGAGAGCTTGTCCCTATCACTACTTTCTAACATAAAATAAAATGTCTGAATGGTAATGTTAAGTCATGTTCCCAATGAAATGATGAGTGTGGGCAGCAAGAAAGTGAAGACTTAATGTTAAGGTAGAGGTGACTGGTAATTGAGTGACTTCAATAGTCATTAAAATTGCAAAATCTGCTCCCCTAAGTCATATGACTATATAGCATCAAGAAAAGTAATGGAAGTAAAATTGCAAATGGGAAAAGATCACTTAAGGATGAAAACTTTTAATTAGGCTATGTAGGCTGAAAAGGATCTTCCTTCTGAAAGTTCTTGTACTTCCTAGCAGCCATTGTTGTGCCAGTGTTTATACTCTACTTAAGCTAGTGTAAAGCATTACTAGCAGGTGTGATAATACTCTGAGCCAAGTCTTGGTGTGGCAAATGAGTTGTTAAAGTAGCTCTGTAGGAATGACTGTTTTTGCTTGTCTCACTGTTATTTTA